>NC_084653.1:2312500-2612500 GCF_019802595.1 Syngnathoides biaculeatus
TTTAAATGTTTTATCGCTTTGTTTTCAAATGCTTTTAATAATGTAATCCGCATTGAGTTACCTCGTGTTTGAAATGTGAATTTGCTTTGCTTCGTACAAAGTATTAAATTAATATCAGTTCGCCTGTTCAATACTTTTTTACTGTCTCATTTAACATTATTATACACAACTTCATTTCTGACCTTATTTATTCTAATTTCTTTACGCGTATGGATCGTCTGGGTTAGGGTTAGGTCCCAACCTCAGGTGAAATTTTCGGAGCACCTTAAGAAATGTATGCAGTGAGAAAAATGGTGACACGTTATTTCAATCGCTGGATATGTATGTAAGATCACTTAATACTAAACTCTACCAATATCCAGAGGTGGGTTGTAACATGTTACTTTTATTCCATTATATTTAATCAAGTAACATTTTCCATAAACTTCTCATCAGAGTACTTTAAATGCACCATACTATTTACTTTTACTTGAGTATTTATGTGAAGAAGGATCAATATCTTTACTTTGTTACAACGAGTGACATCCCGTTTGCTGCCTTTATTCATTCTTGTGTGTCTATTATTCGACTTTGTCCTTGATTTCCAAATACGGTGCTTGTTGCATCTCAAACAAGATCACTCATGCCATTTGACTCCAATTCATCTATCGGATAACATAAGGCAGTCACATGTCTGCACGCATGGCTTTCACGAGCCAATCAAAATGACTCATTGTGATTATTTTACAGACTCCATAAACAACAGGTTTATCATGCAGCTCTTAAATAGTGACCGCCCAAACTTCAATATTTCACCCCACTTCTAAATTGAGAAAACACCTTGTGGTAAGTTGCAGATATATTTATTGTTGATTTTGGCAGTGGAAATGGCAAAATTAACACTATCCCGATGGTGTCACCCAAGCATAGAGAATTAGTAGTCTGTTGAGCAAACAGCTTCGTGAAGCCATTTAAGCATAATGTTTCTCTACGGCCCAATGTATGTGTTGATTTTTGGCCAGTTAAAAATACAAATGGGTGACAGGGGTGTGTTGACTCTCATATATAATTTTTATTTTATTTTAATTGATGTTCATGCCCTAATTTAAAAAATTAATAATAATCAGAGGTTACTCACAAACTACTCTTTACTTGACTAGGTTTTTTTCAGTGAGTACTTTCTTACTCATACTCAAGTAAATATTTGGATGACTACTTTTTAGTTTTACTTCAGTCATATTATTCTAAAGTAACAGTACTCTTAGCTGAGTATAATATTTGGCCACTCTACCCACCTCTGCCAATATCTATTTGTGACTAATAGTTAATAGTTTGTTAAATAACGTTGTTTGATGATTCTACTGACTTGTCAGGTTCACCAATCACACATTCATTAAGCAGGACAAAAAAGGAAGCAAAGACACCAGTTCAAGTCTCGCGAGGAGAGAGGAGAAGAACTGTCTCGTACAATTCACCACTGCACTCTCTGATTATCCTCTCCTCAGCACCTCTATTTATTAGTTTTGAGACCCCCCGTATTTACATGGATGTTACAAAAAGGACATGGGCAAACAAAACAGATTTGCAAAGTGTACTTGTTTGTGTGTGTGTTCGTTTGTGACGACAAGCAAAACAGTTGAAAACAAGGTGTAAATGTTTGTTCATGTCCGTGTGCGTGTGTGTGTGATTGCTGAATACATGTGTGGTCATCATTTCTTTAACAGGAAACAGTTCTAACAGTTTTGATGATTAGATGTTTTTGTTCTTGCTATCTCCTGCTATGAGGCTGCCACGTTATCTAGAGCAGAGCAAAACATTTCATTATTGGAAGCAGATCTATGATAATTATTATCACAATTATTCCTACATTTCGCCAATGTTTATCCTACACATTTTCTAGAGCAGAACAAAGCATTCTTCATTGCAGGCAGAAACACTAACTGAATTGGAGCAGAGCAAAGCATTTCTTCATTGTAGGCAGAAACAGTAACTGAATTGTTGCAGAGCAAGGCATTTCTTCATTGTAGGCAGACACAGTCATTTAATTATATTTACAATTATTTTTACATTATCCTCCTGTTTATCCTACATGTGCTCAAATCCTCACATCATCTAATAGATCATCCTTTCGGCTTTATTCTACAGAGTCATAGTTATGAAAACAAACATAGTTACACTCGGAGGAAAATATAGTACTAATTACTTGTAATCTTCTGAATCAGATAACAGGTCTGTAAGAGAAGTCATAACATCATCATCATGGTCAACAACATCACTGTCATTAACCTGTTGTGCCAATAGTGGATATATTTCTGCCAATTTTGAATTTGTCAGGGCAATAGCAGTGGTTATAAGTCGGTTAAGTAATGCCCTTATGCAGGGAACACAACAACATCCACACAATGTAAGAATAGCTGCAAACAGCGATAGAAACTAGGACAGAGAACATCAAATGTTTAGATTTGCCAAACTTTTTTTTTTTTTCCCATCACTCAGACCTGGCTGATGTGTTTACACCAGAGTGCTCCTTCATCTTGTGGTTCAGGGTGCGGAGGTCTTGAATGGCCCTTGTGAGTGACCCATCAGGTGCTGTGTTATTTGGAAAAAACGTACAACACTGGTCACCGAACATTGTGCAGACGCCACCCTTCTCGGCCACGAGCATGTCGACCGCTATGCGGTTCTGGAACGCCATGAGTGAGGTTGCAGCTAGTTGCTCTTTTATGGCAATAAAGCCTGCTTCCGTATAATTACCTAGTTTCTGTACATTGTAATGTATGTAGTTGATTCTGTCAACGTTTTTATTCAGAGTTATCCATAACAAGATGGATTCCCATCCTGCAACAATCTCGTTAACCAACTTATACTCATCTGGTATGCCGTTGGTATGCCATTTGCATCAATGTATGTCAGATCTCCATCTTTCCAAGAGGACCTTCTCCTTCAGGAGAACCCAAGGGGAGGTCTAAAGATGGATGCGGCCAATTGTATATGCTTTGGATGGAAACACAGTCACAGATAAGAGCAGTGATACCAGTGCACACGTTCCTGCTGCATCTATCAGTGTGTCATACAACCTTTGACCAACACACCACCACAACACATCGCTGCATGGGAGCAGTGGGACAGTTTGCAGATGGATATCATGACACCATGTTTTGTTGAGACTTCCCACCTTAAAATATGTCCCTGTAAAGCTAACACAGGAGAAATTAGCCAATGGAACATTAGTAGAAAATATCAGTTTATCATTTACTGCCTTAGTTGTTGGATAAACACTTTTCCATTTCTGACAAGTGGTGTTAGGAGTTGTTTTAGTCATTACCTCTAGGGTACATTGTGTTGGGATTTCTGTTGGAATTACATGCATTAGTGGCCTAGAGCCCATGCATGTGATGTAACTATAGTTTACCTTGTTCGCTGCATTCTACATTAATAACAACCAGTTTTGTTTCCTATTTGTAAAAAAAAGATAATCATAATAATGAAAAAATGTTCCTCAGGCTTTGTCGGTTAAAATACTCCCTCCATAGTATATGTACTCTTTTAATGCAGCCCTATGGGGGCACAAACCAGTGCAATCTGTAGGCCGGTCCCAAGCCCGGATAAATGCAGAGGGTTGCGTCAGGAAGGGCATCCGGCGTAAAAACTGTGCCAAACAAATATGAGCGTTCATCTAAAGAATCCCATACCGGATCGGTCGTGGCCCGGGTTAACAACGCCCGCCCCCGGCACTGCTAACCTGCAGGGCGTCGGTGGAAATTCAGCTACTGTGGGTCGAAGACAAAGAAGAGGAGGAAACCGGATCCAGCGTCAGAAGAAAAAGAGGAATGCACAGAGCCTACAACTGAGTGTAGGGACTTTGAATGTTGGGACTATGACAGGAAAAGCACAGGAGTTGGTTGACATGATGATTAGGAGAAAGGTTGATATTCTGTGCATCCAAGAGAGCAGGTGGAAAGGTAGTAAGGCTAGAAGTTTGGGAGCAGGGTTTAAATTATTCTACCACGGAGTAGATGGGAAGAGAAATGGAGTAGGGGTTATTTTAAAGGAAGAGCTGGCTAAGAATGTCTTGGAGGTGAAAAGAGTATCAGATCGAGTGATGAGACTAAAATTTGAAATTGAGGGTGTTATGTATAATGTGGTTAGCGGCTATGCACCACAGGTAGGATGTGACCTAGAGTTGAAAGAGAAATTCTGGAAGGAACTAGATGAAGTAGTTCTGAGCATCCCAGACAGCGAGAGAGTTGTGATTGGTGCAGATTGTAATGGACATATTGGTAAAGGAAACAGGGGTGATGAAGAAGTGATGGGTAAGTACGGCATCCAGGAAAGGAACTTTGAAGGGCAGATGGTGGTGGACTTTGCAAAAAGGATGGAGATGGCTGTAGTGAACACTTATTTCCAGAAGAGGGAGGAACACATAGTGACCTACAAGAGCGGAGGTAGAACCACGCAGGTAGATTATATTTTGTGCAGACGATGTAATCTGAAGGAGGTTACTGACTGTAAAGTAGTGGTAGGGGAGAGTGTAGCTCGACAGCATAGGATGGTAGTGTGTAGGATGACTCTGGTGGTGGGTAGGAAGATTAAGAAGACAAAGGTAGAGCAGAGAACCATGTGGTGGAAGCTGAGAAAGGAAGAATGTTGTGCGGCCTTCCGGAAAGAGGTGAGACAGGCTCTCGATGGACAACCGAAGCTCCCGGAAGACTGGACGACGACAGCCAAGGTGATCAGAGAGACAGGCAGGAGAGTACTTGGTGTGTCATCTGGTAGGAAAGGGGAGAAGGAGACTTGGTGGTGGAACCCCAAAATACAGGGAGTCATACAAGGAAAGAGATTAGCGAAGAAGAAGTGGGATACTGAGAGGACTGAGGAGAGGCGAAAGGAGTACATCGAGATGCGACGTAGGGCAAAGGTAGAGGTGGCAAAGGCTAAACAAGAGGCATATGAAGACATGTACACCAGGTTGGACACGAAAGAAGGAGAAAAGGATCTCTACAGGTTGGCCAGACAGAGGGATAGAGATGGGAAGGATGTGCAGCAGGTCAGGGTGATTAAGGATAGAGATGGAAATGTGTTGACTGGTGCCGGTAGTGTACTAAATAGATGGAAAGAATACTTTGAGAAGTTGATGAATGAAGAAAATGAGAGAGAAGGAAGAGTTGAAGAGGCAAGAGTGAAGGACCAGGAAGTGGAAATGATTACTAAGGGGGAAGTCAGAAAGGCACTACAAAGGATGAAAACTGGAAAGGCAATTGGTCCTGATGACATACCGGTAGAGGTATGGAAGCAATTTGGAGAGATGGCTGTGGAGTTTTTGACCAACTTATTCAACAGAATACTAGCGGGCGAAAAGATGCCTGAAGAATGGAGGAAAAGTGTTCTAGTTCCCATTTTTAAGAACAAAGGGGATGTTCAGAGCTGTGGGAACTATAGAGGAATAAAGTTGATGAGCCACACAATGAAGTTATGGGAAAGAGTAGTGGAGGCTAGACTCAGGACGGAAGTAAGTATCTGCGAGCAACAGTATGGTTTCATGCCTAGAAAGAGTACAACAGATGCATTATTTGCCTTGAGGATGCTCGTGGAAAAGTACAGAGAAGGTCAGAAGGAGCTACATTGCGTCTTTGTGGACCTAGAGAAAGCCTATGACAGAGTACCAAGAGAGGAACTGTGGTACTGCATGCGTAAGTCTGGTGTGGCAGAGAAGTATGTTAAAATAGTACAGGACATGTATGATGGCAGCAGAACAATGGTGAGGTGTGCCTTAGGTGTGACAGAGGAATTTAAGGTGGAGGTGGGACTGCATCAGGGATCAGCTCTGAGCCCCTTCCTATTTGCAGTGGTAATGGATAGGCTGACAGATGAGGTTAGACTGGAATCCCCTTGGACCATGATGTTCGCAGATGATATTGTCATATGCAGTGAAAGCAGGGAGCACGCAGAGGAACAATTGGAAAGATGGAGACATGCACTGGAAAGGAGAGGAATGAAGATTAGCCGAAGTAAAACAGAATATATGTGCGTGAATGAGAAAAGTGGAGGGGGAAGAGTGAGGCTACAGGGAGAAGAGATAGCGAGGGTGGATGACTTCAAATACTTGGGGTCAACAATACAGAGCAATGGAGAGTGTGGTCAGGAAGTGAAGAAATGGGTCCAAGCAGGTTGGAACAGCTGGCGAAAGGTGTTTGGTGTGTTATGTGACAGAAGAGTGTCTGCTAGGATGAAGGGCAAAGTTTACAAAACAGTGGTGAGGCCGGCCATGATGTACGGATTAGAGACAGTGGCACTGAAGAAACAACAGGAATCTGAACTGGAGGTGGCAGAAATGAAGATGTTGAGGTTCTCGCTCGGAGTGACCAGGTTGGATAGGATTAGAAATGAGCTCATTAGAGGGACAGCCAAAGCTGGATGTTTTGGAGACAAGATTCGAGAGAGCAGACTTCGATGGTTTGGACATGTTCAGAGGCGAGAGAGTGAGTATATTGGTAGAAGGGTGCTGAGGATGGAGCTGCCAGGCAAAAGAGCGAGAGGAAGACCAAAGAGAAGGTTGATGGATGTGGTGAGGGAAGATATGGGGGCAGTTGGGGTTTGAGAGGAAGATGCAGGAGATAGGCTAAGATGGCAAAAGATGACACGCTGTGGCGACCCCTAACGGGACAAGCCGAAAGGAAAAGAAGAAGAAGAAGAAGAAGTATATGTACTCTTTTGTATGGCATTTGGGTTTAAGGTAGCATTAAATTGCCAAATGGTGAGAAGAAAGTGGGGGTTTCCTTTAGCATAAGCCCATAGATGGAATCCCCAGCAATTAGACTCTGCCAAGGAATTGAAAAAGTGCTGAACTGATTCACTGGGAGGCACACATAGAGTCTTTCTCTAATGCCTCGGTGACTCCCGCATAGTTGTTTACCAATGTTATTTTAAATTAGGTTGCACCTCTTTATCTTATATGTGGTAGGCATAGTTGACTGAGTATAATTATTGGTTCTGTTGTTATGTATTTTTGTCAGCTTTACAGGTGTCCAAAAGTAGCATATGAACAAAAATATCATTACAGCTGTCAATGTTGCAGCCCAACATGCTATCATATTATTTTGCCATTTTGAAGTCATGTCGACCAAGTCACCCCTAAATGAGTCAAGTGTCTTTTAAATCTTCACCAGCCTTCAGGTATTTTAAGTTACTATAAATCTGCACCCACCGTATGCTGGACTTTGCTCACCTTTCCCCTTGGGTGACTCAGCTGAGATGAGGTGTGTAAGGTGTATCCACGTTTCTTTCTGCTATTTTGTCCATGTCATTCAGCTCTTGCTCAGTCTATGCCAGTGTTCGGGTAAAACTGCATGTACAGTGGATGTTAATTCATAAACAGACAGGATGAATAGATAAATGGCAGTAATAAAGTTGTTAAAGCACAGTAACTTGTTACATTATTTTTTCTGATGGTGTAGTGCAGTGATGTCAAACTCCTTTCTCTTGCGGGCCAAGTTGTAGTTCGGGTTTTCCTCAGAGGGACATTTCGAGTGAAGGCAGTGTGGGATCAATTCCCGCTCAGTGATGGTGTTGACATCTGCACTGAAACTGGCTGGCAACCAGTTCGGGGTGTAGTCTGCCGCTGCCCAAAGTTAGCTGGGATTGGCTCAAGCTCTCTCTCTGAATAAATGCAGAAGGGTTGCGTCAGGAAAGGCATAAAAAAAATCAAAAACACAGTTACTGCTGCACCAACATGACAATGGCACAAAAGTGGCTTTACACATCAATGCTAATAAAATTCCCAATTTGTTTCTAGTCCTATCAAATTGATGCATGTGAAATTTCCCTTGCGATACGCCATTAGAAAACAATGTTTTTTTGTTTTTCAAAAGAAATGAATGGATACACAGAATCCCCCAACTTTTTTTTTTTTTTTTTTTTTTGCATTCGTTATCAATTAATAGCATTGTTATTATCTCTGGATCTGTGCAAACAACAGCATCTTTTGAACACATTTTTTTGTATGTAGTTATCCAATTTGTTTTTTTTTTCATTTTATTTTATTTATTTTTTTGGGTGGTACCTTGTGTGGTTCCCACAGGTGCCACTCGAACAGAAAATTGAAAATAACGGGTAGCGTTTTCATCCAACACCCAACAGCAAAATTTAACTGTTTAGTCACCATTATGACAGCAGTCTCACTCCCATGTGTAACCGGACTTCAGCGACCTTGGCAGTGGGTATGAGAACAGCTATCTTACAAGTGGCCAATAAAAACAAATTAAAACAAGTTTTGTTTGTGTTAACAATGGTTTTAAAAGCAATAATTTTACTACAATCAACAAATGAACTCAAGTACCCCTTTTTGCAATTTTTTAAAGCTGTTTGGGGTTGTTAATAACTCCTGAAAGGGACCCACTTGTGTGTTTTTTTCCCTTCATCATCCTTCTATCTCTCATTGTGTGGAAAGTATTGGTAATTTGTATTGTCTCCCAAACAGTGTTTTGAATGGAATGAGACCCTTACGTGCTTGTAATGTATGTATAGTTAGACTAAATCTATCATCGTGTCCAAATTGTCCCTACGTGTGATTGTGAGTGTGGTTGTTTGTCTCCATGTGACCTGCAATTGGTTGGCAACCAGGTCAGGGTGTACCTTGCCTCCTGCCCATTGACAGCTGGATTAGGCTCCAGCCCTCCCTGCAACCCTTGTGAGGATGAGCGGCTAAGAAAATGGTGGAGGGATGAATGGATGTGTAGCTTGAGGAAACTGATCACATTTTGGATGCACATTCCCTTGTGGATTATGCCGCACACAGATCAAACAAGCCCTACAAAAACGTTTTTTGCATACAAGTTAAATTCATGGATCATGTAATGACTTTGTATCAGAGCGACCATTCCCCCTGTTGAGACCTGAGACTTCCCATGGCTCAAGATTGCCGCCCACTTAAAAAATGTTTTTGGTAGAATTTTTTTTTTTTTTGTATCCGTGCTGACATAATTCCTATTTTGTAATGAAGTACCTTATTTTTTCCACATTTTTAGTTCTGCTGGTAAGCTTTGTTGTTGCATTTTGTTTAACACATCATGTCAAAGTACGTTTTCATTTGTTTCATGGTCAGCTAATCCCATAAAGGTTTTGGCTGCTGCTTCTTTTGCTGTTTTATCTGTAAATCCATTTCCTAATGATTCTTTGTCTGTTTTTGATGTGTGTACTGCACATTTACATATGGCTATTTCTTTTGGTAATTGAACTGCTATGAGCAAATTTTGTAGTAGCTCTGCATGTGTCACTGTGTTCCCTGTAGTTGTCGCTATTCCTCTATTTTTTCAGTATTGTCTGTGTAGATTGTGATACCACCGTGAATACAGCAGCATCTGGTCTAAGATTGTTTAAGACTGTCCAATAAGATACTGTCTGTACAGTTCAGTCGTTCCAATCCAAATCTGGTTCTTTTTCTGTCCAATCAGGAACATTTCGTACTACCAAAACAAATTGTCCCAAACTCTTCCACTCCTGTTGTAATGACGTGTGTGGTGGTGTCCATTCCTTGTGTAGTGCATTTAGTTTGTGAGTCAGTCTTGTTCCTACCACCACGACTGATATACCATCTGAGTACAGATAATCATGGTTTTGTCTGGTGTGGGCTGTTATAAGTTTACAGTATCTTATACTACATAGTCACATGCAATGAGTCATTTCCTACGTCATTTTGTGGTTGTTCAATCATGTCTTGAGCTGTTTGCAGCAAGAAATCTCCTGTTCTTGTGGGAGGTTTGTTTGGAATATCTAAGCTGTAATAATAGAGTGCTGAATTCCTATTTTGTAAGATATTTAACTGTCCTCCCAGTAATTCCTTTTTTTCTTTTTACTTCTATTTTTCCTGTCAGAAAGGGAATTAAGCCCAGTCCTAGTTTCAGCAAGCCATCTCTTCCCAACAAACGTATGGGGCACATTAAAAAGTTGCATTTTGGGAGCATTAGTTGTGACATTTTTGATGAGGAGATGGCTGCTCTCTTCCTCATCTGCGGCCACAACTATTAAATGTTTTGCGTAAAGATCCATAAATTTCTCCTTCCTCTGTCAGAAAGGTGTCAACTTTCTTTTTTTATTTTGTAGCACTCTTTCTGCGTGTAGTGCTTGGTTAACGTAATGTTACAGGCTGCCAGTCGGTTTGTCAACCCATTGTTTTTCAATCCATTGTTTTGTCGGATTATTTGAATTTGCATGAAGAGCATGTTTTTATTGCCCTTGATACACACTCCCTGGATTATGATCTTCAGGAATGCCACTGTTTGCTTTAAAACATGCAGTCATTCCAATTCTATATTCTTCAAATGGTTCATTGTTGTTTTATTTTGCTCTTCCAATGGCAGAACAATTTGCTTTTTTTCTAAATCTAGCAGAGGTACACGATATTAACCCTCGAGCTCCCTGCTGCTGTGAGAAAGTACTTTGCTGTCATCCAAATTTATTGTACTTCCACACCATTTAAGTGGTAAGATTTTCTCAAGTCTTGCGTTCCCTGGATGAATTATGTTACATCAACTTTATGAGATGTGATACCTTTTATGGCCGTTTTCGTCTCATCTTGAGTCCAGCTTTTTGTTGTTATTGTTATTTTAGTTTTTTTTTATTGTGTATGTGTTTCTCTTGTTTTATCCTGCAGGTTAACTATATATTTTTTGTGCGTGTATGTTGAGCTGGCCAGCAAAGTCATTGTGTTATCCACAAATTTAGATGTTTTATTTTAGTAGGACATTTGCTTTCTACAAACTTCTAGTCCTTACACATCCTTATTATTATTTTTTTCAGATGTTCTGTTTAAACTATTTTGCTATTTATCAACTATTTTGCTATTTGTTTTTCCCCTGTTGGAGTCAGTGGTTCACCTCGGGTGACTATACTGACGTCCCCCTGAACAGGGTCGCAATTACTTTCTGTTTGAGGTAATTCTCAAGCTTCTACCACAAGTGGCGGAGAATTCTTACCTCTGCATCCTCAAACAGTTGTCACTCAATTTCCTGTTCAAATGAGGTAGCGAACCTCCACTCACACTTTTACACATGCACACGTTTCACGGAGCTCATGTACAGGACACACCTTGCCTTTTTCTCAGTTTTATAGACTAATTAGTCTACTTGATATGGACTAGTATTCTCGAGGTTTGGTTCTGCCGCAGTCACCCAGACACGCATTCACTCATTCCTCATGAGTGTGGGAGTTTCCTACTCACCAGAGATGCCTTTATTTCCTTTGGATTCTCGTCAACCCTCAGCCTCCAGATGCAAAGTCGAGGCCCAGTCCCAGAAAAGGTCTCAAGTGCTGTGGCCACGGTCTTTGCCTGGACGTCAACTCAGCCCCTGGAAACCTCAGGTATCTGGAGATCCGACTCAAAGGACCAAGTAAATGTCAGGTTCACCAATCAGACATTCATTAAACAGGACAAAAAAGGAAGCAAAGACACCAGTTCAAGTCTCGCGAGGAGAGAGGAGAGGAACTGTCTCGTACAATTCACCACTGCACTCTCTGATTATCCTCTCCTCAGCACCTCTATTTGTTAGTTTTAAGACGCCCCTTATTTACATGGATGTTACAAAAAAGAGACGACAAGCAAAACAGTTGAAAACAAGGTGTACATGTGCGTGTGTGTGAGATTGCTGAATACATGCGTGGTCATCATTTCTTTAACAGGCAGCAGTTCGAACAGTTCTGATGATTAGATGTTTTTGTTCTTGCTATCTCCTCCTTGGAGGCTGCCACGTTACCTAGAGCAGAGCAAAGCATTTCATTATTGGAAGCAGATGTATGATAATTATGATCACAATTATTCCTACAGACTTTTAAACCCAAAAGGCAATTTCACTGAGTCTTAGCAAAATGCTTGAAATCTTTTCTTAAAGCTAATGGCATTTAATTTCTATTGTGATGTATTCATCTTAGAAAACAAAACTGAGGCCTCTTTTACAGGATTGTCAGTTTGGCAAGCTTACATCATCTATTCATAAAACTGTGGTGAACCAATGACGAACAAAAAATATCCTGGCAGTAAGTCTAAAGCCTGTAATTGCTGCTTTAAAGTGCCAAAAATACTATTTAAATGCCAAGCTGCACCCAGTGATTGCCACCCTTCCCCTCCTACCATTTGCCCCCTCCCCCCATCAATCCAAACATGACGAGGCCTTTTCACAAGCTTGAAATAGTTTGCATGGCAGAATAGCACGCTAATTAGAGTCATTTAGTGATAGATGATAGTGAGGGTACAAAATGTGGGCATAAGGACACTCACTATGACACACTAATAGCATCACAACTATCTGCCCAACTGAGATGGCTTGATTGGAAAACCGATGGGGATGATTTGGGACTCAGCCTAATGGTTTGGTTGACCCAGTGTCGATGGCTAATTCTATTTTCTTCAGAATTGCAAATCATGAATAAGATCCAACCTTTGTTTTACTCAGCTGGGTGTGATTGGATTGTTAAGGTGAACAGGGGTTAATTATTTGCATTTAGCAAGCACCTTAGGATCTCTTCAATGGAGGAAAAGTTTTAAGTTGGAGCGTAATTCATTGTTTAAAAATCAAATACCAAGTAGATCAGTTGGTGTCCTTGGGTGGATGCCATGAACACTTTCTTTTTCCAGAGAGCATTCAATTAAAGCAAAACAAAAACACTTGACAAATGATTGTGTTGAGTATGTAATGTGTAGCTTTATGCAACATTGAAGTCTGGATTACACCAAATTGTAAAATACTGTTGCTCAGAAAGAGTCCTCTATTCAACCTAAACCCAGTAGCATTAAAATTGTATTAAATATGTATTCAATGCTACTGGGTTATCATAAAACATTTTACACACATGAATCGAACTAAGTAAAATAATTTGTCATATTTGTTGGAGGTGTGATTAAAGTTTTTATGTCCTTTTCCACACTAATACAAACGTTTTCCATGCCTCATTCTTTGAGCTCTACACTCTTTATTACACTTTCAATAAAACTAATGCATGTTCCACACATTTCACCTAAATCTTCCTTTTATCCAGAATGGAGCTACTGCATAGTTGGTGAGCCCATATGTTTCCCTTGCCACTGTCCAACCTCTTAAAAGCTATTTGTCTGGCCCCTGATATTTTGCCCATTTAGTTTTCATATCTCTGATCGGAGATGCCGGTATGAGATGAACATATCTTTTTAAACCCATTAGCATTAAATGCTAGAGAGATCTTGGGTGACAGATCTTGCATCACTGTGACCTGGGGACCAACACAGCATTTGGCCTAACAGATGTGTTTACTTAGTTTTTGTTCCATCTTTCCATGCTCTGATGGATGAAGAGAAAGAACTGGATTAAAAAAAAAAAAGTATCATTCACCTTCCGTAGATAAAATCCACTCATATGTTTTCAGTCACGCTATTAATGCCAATAGTAGTAGGCACAGTTCACAGGGAATGGAAAATTAAGAAATTTTAATTTTCCCCAGGACCGCCCGGCTCTCATTTCTAAAATAAAAATCTATCTGAAGTAGAATCATTTGGTAAATCTCTGGTTTGGTTTGTGAGGAAACACATGACAAAAGACCACAGATAACAGACATTTATAAAGCCTTTGGGTCAGCGCTGTTAGTTTGAAATTGTTAATATGTAAATGAACCATTAACCAATCACGTTACTGGCAATGTTCCCTCTAAGCTGCGCAACTGCACTCTTGTGCACTTGTCGCACACTCTCAGCGCAGAGGAAAACAGATCCAGCGCAGTGAACTACAGGCTGACCTCTCTTTTGCTTTCAATTACAGCAGCACACTGCCTCTCACAAAGAGGTGCTGCTCGGCTGCACTGGGCCACACACTCTACTTCCTAGTTTACCTGACACCACCCCCCCCCCTCCATTTTAAAGGGGTACACTCATTTACACTCAATTACAAACACCGGGGTATGTGAATAATATAAAAAAAAAAGTGGTGAAACTGGACGAGAGCTTATCTTTTTTGAGTAAAAAAAGGTCCGGCCTGGAGCCAAAGTATAAAGTACAGGCTGAGATGGTGTATAATGTTAAAATTCCACCTTGGCACAGCCTGATTGAGGATTAAAGCACAGACGATACAGTGCAGAAAAAGCTAATTCTGTATTTTAAATATAGGAGGCAAAATAACACTAACCCTAAAACTGTTTGGGAGCATCATTCAGCTTTCAACATGCATTGCTAAAGATATTCTGCAAGCAATAATTCAATTTTACACCAAGAAAAAGAGACGGGGCTGTCATTATGGGTTAAAAAAATGAAACAAAGTTGGAAGCGACATTTCAAATTTATAATTAATAATTGGCTTCGTATGTATTCTATTGTAATGTAATTTTTGTTTGTTGACATTTTAAGTGTAAGGTTGCAAAAACACAAAATTGTTCTTAAAAATGTTCTGATGGGAATGTAATCTGAACCTTTTAATGAGCCATGTAATTTCAATGGATGACACTGATTGACCACAGTGCATACGTCTGATGTTGCTCATAGTGGTCAAAAGGAGCGCTCACAGCCTTAGTGTGTTTGCTCAAGCACGTAAAAAATTAGAGGGAACATTGGTTACTGGGAATATTTCTTCTTTTTGGAGTCAGGAAAACAAAGAGAAGAAAAAAGAAGAGTGCGGCCTCAGCCAAAAGGCCATTTCTTTATTATGAGAGTGATTTACAATGTCACATCTCAACTGGAGTCGTAATCTCATTGTGGCTGGTATTCATTAGTGAATGTTTGGCTTCAGGTATATTGCAGACCCATGACTATTGTTACAGTGTATCATGTGGCCTGTGTAAATACCTTTAGTTAAAGTATGATGTATGGTTAGCACTGCCTGCAAACATAAAGTGGCAGCCAAGGTCTGTTTTATAGTAACCGCTGGCCCACCATAACATTCACTCCCAATGCATCCGTCACATGCCCTTCCAACAAGATCTAACAGCAAAGCAATGTAAAGGGGCATTGTGAAAAGGGATCTGCATATTGTAATTCAAAGTGCTGTTCATTTTCCTGACGTCAGATGGAACAATGCGAGCCACCCAGTGACAACAGACAACTGTCCTCCATCTTTCTATTTGAGATTTTTTGTCAGAGAGCAAAGCAACATTCCTATGTGTCACCACTGGGTAAGCAAACAAATAGACAAAAGATAGCAAAGTGCTTGTTGCGGAGAACCAAATCCATTGCAAATGATTGGAACAGATTCCAAGTGGGAAGCAGTTATTTAGAGTGCATTGTTGTAATTTGGGCTGATAAGTGGACAAAAGCCTTAGGGGTGTGGCATCTGCAATGAGATTGATGGGTTTCTGTATAAGCTCTGCTATCATGGGATGGAAGATAGAACAATCCATCCATCCATTTTCTTAACTGCTTATCCTCACAAGGGTCACGGGAGTGCTCAAGGTTATCTCAGCTATCAATGGGCAGGAGGCAGGGTACATCCTGAACTGGTTGCCAGCCAATTGAAGGGCAAATTGAGACAGACAACAGTTGCACTTGCCATCACACCTCAATTTATGCATGTGTTTGAAATGTGGGAGGAAACCGGAGAGCTCGGGAAAAAAAAAACCCATGCAGGCACGGGGAGAACATGCAAACTCCACACTGGCACGGCTGGGAAGATAGAACCCTTATGGCCCCGTCACACCATGACGTTCTGGCCAGCGTCCTATAGCGTTTGAGGAAACGTTGGTAGTCGCCCATGGTCGCCGGGATAGCTCCAGAGTAGCGTTGTTTCCACGCCAGTCAACGTCAATGATCGCTGGGAATCGGCGGAGAACGCCGGTCCAGAAAAAAGTTTTGAACATGCACAAAAGTTCTCACCGAGACCAGCGTTCATCAACGTTTAATTATAAACGCTGCAGAACGTTCAAGAACATCCGTGGAACGTTTTACTAAGGTTCGCCGAGCGCTGCACGCGATTGCCTATCGTTAGTCAGTCGTAACTCTAGCTTTACTTGGTTGTTACTTAATCGTTTGCTTTGCAGTGAACGACTCACTGGCAACCTGTCAACGACCACTGAACAATCCCCTAACGCACACAACGTGTAACCAAAGTGAAACGACCGTCGTTTGGTGTCCATTGAGCGTCATTCAAGCGTTTCCCGAACTTCCATGCATATGGGTATATAAACCGATGCTTTGTAAAAGCAAGGTCCATTTAACATTAAGCTACAGTAGAGAGCACCTACTATGGAAGATTCAGTTCTCACTGGGGTTTGCAAGGTGTTTAGGGTCCCCAGGGGGTGTCACATGGTGCATGACATCGCAGACGTGCTCTTCCTCCTGCTGTTGTTTTTCCTCCAAACACATTGCTCGTGATGAAAGAGGCTTAGCTTTCTTACTAGCAGCGCTAGTTGCTAACTTTTTTTTCTTCTCGGCGGCATGATGGTCACTGTTCTAACTCACGACAACAACTGACTATGAACTTTCCAACGTTTTAGTGCCGGTTCCACTGTAAAAATTACATGCCAGCAAAACACTTTTCTGTCGTTATTCACCCATTGGTCACACGCTCAACACACTCGTCTTACGTTGACAAATCGCTCGTTACGCTCCAATGACGCGTTTGCACACACTAATGGTTTTCAGGGGTATCTTATTTGGTCGCTGTTACACGCTTTTCGTGCGTTAGACACGCTTTTCGTGCGTTAGACACAAGTTAAGTCATGCGTTAGACAAACGTTAATCACACGCCTCATGTGTCATCCGCATTTGAGAACGCTGAAAAATAGAACGATTGAAATGTTCAGAGGACGTTGACCAGAACGTCATGGTGTGATGGAGCCTTTATCTAGAAATGAGAGCCCCATGACATTTCTTCTTCTTTTGCATTCGGCTTGTCCCGTTAGGCGTCACCACAGCGTGTCTCTATCTCGTGCATCTTCCTCTCTAACGCCGACTGTCCTCATCTCTTCCCTCAAAACATCTTCTTTTGGCTTCCTCTCGCTCGTTTGCCTGGCAGCTCCATCCTCAGCACCCGTCTACCAATATACTCACTCTTTCGCATTCATTGTGTGGCTCATCAACTTTATTCCTCTATAGTTGCCACAGCTCTGCAAGTCCCCTTTATTCTTAAAAATTGGAACTAGCGCACTTTTCCTCCATTCTTCAGGAATCTTCTCAACCGCTAGTATTCTGTTGAATAAGTTGAACAAAAACTCCACAGCCACCTCTCTAAATTGCTTCCATATCTCCACCGGTATGTCATCAAGACGAACTGCCTTTTATTTTTCATCCTTTTTAGTGCCTTTCAAACTTCCCCCTTGCTAATCATTGCCACTTCCTGGTCCTTCACACTTGGCTCTTCTACTCTTCCATCACTCTCATTTTCTTCATTCATCAACTTCTCAAAGTATTTTTTCCATCTATTCAGCAAACTACTTGCACCAGTCAATACATTTCCATCGCTATCCTTACACATTTCTGCCTAAATACGGAGAGCTACCGAGATACTTGGTGAGATGACGTTATTATATTCAAGAGTAATGATGAGATAAATATGTGTCCTAGTTTTTATTTTATGTTTTTTAACCTGTCTGTTCAGCTGCATGCCCATACATAATAGTGGATCTGTATGCCTTTTGTTTTAGAACATTTTTTTTCTCTGCAACTGGGGGAGTTTGAACTAGTTGGACTATTTTTTTTTTTCATTTTGTAATTTTCTGATGTCGATTGAAAATGCAGGTGGAGAGAAATTGTTTTTGGGTTCAGAAAGAGGTACAGAATGGACAAGGGTAATAGGGGTGCGAAACACAGCAGAACAATAATAGTCTAGTCTATATATCTTATCACAAGTAACGTACAACAGTCAAATCATGTTCTTATTTGTGGATGGGGGTGGCTGATGAAGACCTGCAGACCCTGTGAAGACATGCAACAACTTACCAATAGACCAAGATGAGAGAGGACAGAAAAGGGTAGGAAAGGTCAATTTGTGGGAAATAAGTGCTCCTCATAAGTTTTTTGGTGGGATGCTTTTTACAGTGTCTATATCTTAATTTAACCTCCGTTATTATAAGACTACACCGATCTGATCGGCCTAATTTGTATCGTCCGATATCTAACATTTTATGCAGATCGGCTTGAATTTCATAATTCTCAGTATTGATTTGCCCTGCAAAAGTAATTTACTCTACATCACCATCATGCACAGTATATTCTTTGTCCTAGATTAGTCTTTGACGTAGTGCTGTAAATAGCTGACAGCCAGTGAAGTTATTTAAAAAAAAAAAAAAAAAAAACATGTCGGCGGTGTGGGACAGACAACACGTTTGACACCGACAATACGTAAAGGCCGATCAGACTGTAAACAAGCATTCTCTTTCATGATAACTGTCAGACGGCTACAATAAAATTTTGTACAGAAAGCCTTTGCCTATTTGGAGTTCACCATTGGTAGCCCCGCATATTCATGGATTTTGGGTTCAATTTTTTTTTTTTTGCCGTATTTTCACAATTATAAAGGTCTCAAGTTCTCTTCTAAATAGACAAAAACATTAGACATGGTGCCTTAAAATGCGGTGCACCTTATGTGCACACTGAGTTCCAACATGCAATTGTTGATATGTGACTTGTCCAACAAAGCACACTTAGACACACTGGTTACACTTTTAGCATGGATGCTGGTAAGTGTTTTAGCATCAATGTAAGCTATCAGGCAGCATGGTGGGTCAGCTGGAAAGTGTTGACCTCACAGTTCTGAGGTCCCAGGCTCACTCCCGACCCCGCCTGTGTGGAGTTTGCATGTTCTCCCTGTGCCTGTGTGGGTTTCCTCCGGGCACTCGGGTTTCCTCCCACATCCCAAAAACATGGAACATTAATTGGACACTCTAAATTGCCCGTCGGTGTGATTGTGAGTGCGGGTGTTTGTCTCGATATGCCCTGCGATTGGCTGGCATTCAGTTGAGGATGTTCCCTGCCTCCTGCTCGTTGATAGCTGGAATAGACTCCAGCACTCACACAACCCTCGTGAGGATAAGTGGCAAAGAAAATGGATGGATGGATGGATGGATGGATGGATGGATCGATCGATGAATGGATGTCAGCTACCATATGATGGTGCTCACGAGGCAGAGAGCACCATCCTTTGCAGCACTAAGAGGTCCTGAGCGCCGCAAAGCATGCAGGGAGCATTTAAATATTGTTTAAAGTGCATGTTTCATGTAATTATTTTGTGACTCGTTGTTTTATTTGTTTTTATTATTTCCTAGTTATGCCGTTCTGTTTGCTGTGATGTGAGAATTTTAGTTTCTATGTGACACCGTGAGTGTGTACAACATCGTCAGTAATGACCTGCCTACACGGGCAGCATGTAGGGCAATGTTAACATCTTTTTCTTACAAGATGTAAAATGTAATTGTTCCTAACTACCTTATGACTGCCATTATGTGGTAGCTTAAATACACACTAAAACATGTAGGAGTATTCTTGCTGAGTGTTATCAGTGTGAATTGTGATGAAAAGTTTACATTTTAAACTGCCCCTTCAAGCCACTTCTGTTCATGACAATTCATGTGTACATTTCCTGTGGTTATGTTATCATGACAACTTGTGGGATTCCTGTGTTCCAAATGTACAGAGGAAAGTGGAACAACTGCACCTACCTGAGAGACTGACACATGTTCTTCTTCTTCTTTTTCTTTCGGCTTGTCTCGTTAGGGGTCGCCACAGCGTGTCATCTTTTGCCATCTTAGCCTATCTCCTGCATCTTCCTCTCTAACCCCAACTGCCCTCATGTCTTCCCTCACCACATCCATAAACCTTCTCTTTGGTCTTCCTCTCGCTCTTTTGCCTGGGAGCTCCATCCTCAGCATCCTTCTACCAATATACTCACTCTCTTGCCTCTGAACATGTCCAAACCATCTAAATCTGCTCTCTTTAACCTTGTCTCCAAAACATCCAACTTTGGGTGTCCCTCTAATGAGCTCGTTTCTAATCCTATCCAACCTGGTCACTCTGAGCGAGAACCTCAACATCTTCATTTCTGCCACCTCGAGTTCTGCTTCCTGTTGTTTCTTCAGTGCCACCGTCTGTAATCCATACATCATGGCCGGCCTCACCACTGTTTTGTAAACTTTGCCCTTCATCCTAGCAGACACTCTTCTGTCACATAACACACCAGACACCTTTCGCCAGCTGTTCCAACCTGCTTGGACCCGTTTCTTCACTTCCTGACCACACTCTCCATTGCTCTGTATTGTTGACCCCAAGTATTTGAAGTCGTCCACCCTCGCTATCTCTTCTCCCTGTAGCCTCACTCATCCCCCTCCACTTTTCTCATTCACGCACATATATTCTGTTTTACTTCGGCTAATCTTCATTCCTCTCCTTTCCAGTGCATGTCTCCATCTTTCTAATTGTTCCTCTGCATGCTCCCTGCTTTCACTGCATATGACAATATCATCTGCGAACATCATGGTCCAAGGGGATTCCAGTCTAAACTCATCTGTCAGCCTATCCATTACCACTGCAAACAGGAAGGGGCTCAGAGCTGATCCCTGATGCAGTCCCACCTCCACCTTAAATTCCTCTGTCACACCTAAGGCACATCTCACCATTGTTCTGCTGCCGTCATACATGTCCTGTATTATTTTAACATACTTCTCTGCCACACCAGACTTACCCATGCAGAACCACAGTTCCTCTCTTGGTACTCTGTCATAGGCCTTTCTAGACCCACAAAGACACAATGTAGCTCCTTCTGACCTTCTCTGTACTTTTACACTTGCATCCTCAAGGCAAACAATGCATCTGTGGTACTCTTTCTAGGCATGAAACAATACTGTTGCTCGCAGATACTTACTTCTGTCCTGAGTCTAGCCTCCACTACTTTTTCCCATAACTTCACAGTGTGGCTCATCAACTTTATTCCTCTATAGTTCCCACAGCTCTGAACATCCCCTTTGTTCTTAAAAATGGGAACTAGAACACTTTTTCTCCATTCTTCAGGCATCTTTTCGCCCGCGAGTATTTTGATGAATAAGTTGGTCAAAAACTCCACAGCCATCTCTCCAAATTGCTTCCATACCTCTACCGGTATGTCATCAGGACCAACTGCCTTTCCATTTTTCATCCTTTGTAGTGCCTTTCTGACGTCCCCCTTGGTAATCATTGCCACTTCCTGGTCCTTCACACTTGCCTCTTCATCTCTTCCTTCTCTCTCATTTTCTTCATTCATCAACTTTTCTAAGTATTCTTTCCATCTATTTAGCACACTACCGGCACCAGTCAACACATTTCCATCTCTATCCTTAATCACCCTTACCTGCTGCACATCCTTCCCATCTCCATCCCTCAGTCTGGCCAACCTGTAGAGATCCTCTTCTCCTTCTTTCGTGTCCAACCTGGTGTACATGTCTTCATATGCCTCTTGTTTAGCCTTTGCCACCTCTACCTTTGCCCTACGTCGCATCTCGATGTACTCCTTTTGCCTCTCCTCAGTCCTTTCAGTATCCCACTTCTTCTTCGCTAATCTCTTTCCTTGTATGACTCCTTGTATTTTGGGGTTCTACCACCAAGTCTCCTTCTCCCCTTTCCTACCAAAAGACACACCAAGTACTCTCCTGCCTGTCTCTCTGATTACCTTGGCTGTCGTTGTCCAGTCTTCCGGGAGCTTCTGCTTTCCATCGAGAGGCTGTCTTACCTCTTTCCGAAAGGCCGCAGAACATTCTTTCTTTCTCAGCTTCCACCACATGGTTCTCTGCTCTACGTTTGTCTTCTTAATCTTCCTACCCACCACCAGAGTCATCCTACACACTACCATCCTATGCTGTTGAGCTACACTCTCCCCTACCACTACTTTACAGAGACTGACACATGTTAAAGAACATATTTCTCCAGCAAATAGTAAAAAAGTGTTATGAGAATAACCATGTAAGGACAGGCATATAGTGTTAGTGTCGTGAGTCGACTCCACTCCGGAAGAAGCCCTGCTAAAAATGTTCTATAGAACATTTCTAAACAATTTCTAAAGTACTTTAGGACCCAATTTCTATAGAGATTCTATTGTTCTGTAGAAATTCTATAGAAAATCTCAGCCAAAGTTCTATAGAACAAGTTGTTCTGTACAAATTCTATAGAATTTCTATGGAAAGTTTTTAGCAGGGACAAACAGTATAAAAGCAGGAACCCCACCCCTCATAGGAGGGATGTGTGTTGGTACAGACCTTTAACTCTGTCACATTGTGTTTCCTCCAATTGCAATTGCAATGAATCTCATCATTGTAGAAAGATTTTCGTTGTCTTGGTTTCCCTGGCAAGACAGTATTAATACTGCAACCATTATTGATGGATTTTTGTTATTTGTGGGGGTGTAAGTAGCGTAACCCCTACGAATAATGGATGGAACACTGTATTGCGATTCCACTGCATCCCATTTATGCCATCATTGGGCTTTAGCTTGTTAAGTCAAATGCAACTGGCTTCACCCGTTACTGTGGTGATGACAAAAAGAGCAGATTGAGGAGACTATTATAAGAACAAAATGGGGAAAAATATGTTGATTGTCACTGGTGCTCAAGAGAGGATGTTCATTGAAGGCTTGCCTGATGTATGTTCATGTACTTTTAATACAATACTCATAATCCGGCAATAAAATGTTATTTAACCTAGAAAGCTTGTACGAGGTTAAGCGATTACTGTATACTGGTCTTCTGTTGAATCATGCTCTAATATTTCATCCATACATTTTCACTCATCCTCAGGAGGGTCACAGGATTGCTGGAGCCTATCCCAGCTGTCAACGGGGAGGAGGCAGGGTACTCTCTGATGTGTATCTGTATAGCCGTTTGTGAACCGCCGTCTGAAGGAAAAGAAGGCGAGGCTTGGTTTACGAGTTGTTTCTCTCGTTTTCTTTGTGTAACATCATGCACTCCCCTCAATAATTATTCTTGAATTAGTGCCGAACCTACGTAAGTCCCGACCGAGTACGACAATCACTACTTTAGTGTCCTCAAACATCCTTCCTTCAGTCTTGGTGTCTCGGTCCACGTCGAAGGCTTTTAGGACTGCTAGTCCGGTTTAGCTTAGCTAATTAGCCGCGAACAAAGGGACACGTTTGTGCAGTCAGATCATCTCAAAATATCGCTCAACACAGATCAAGTGTGTCAATCATTCACTCTTAGCTATGTTATGCAAGCGAAGAACTGCTAATTCATTTATATGAGACATGTATTGAAAATCAAATATACGGCATACCTTTGTGCAAACACAGTCCGGTTTACCATAGCCGCATAGCCTCGAACAAAGGGACACGTTTGTGCAGTCAGATCATCGCAAAATATCGCTCAACACAGATCAAGTGTGTCAATCATTCACACTTCGCTATGTTATCCAAGCGAAGAACTGCTAATTCATTTATATGAGACATGTATTGAAAATCAAATATAGGGCTTGCCTTCGTACAAACATATCTGTTCCGGTTGATGGATTCAGTTCATCATGTGGTCTTCCACTAAGTTTGATCCATCGAAGACATTTTTCGTACTGGGTCTTCGGTTTTGGAAAGGGTACGAATTGAACTCCACCAACTAGACTTTCAGGATACCTGTCGTCACTATTATAAAGTCCGTGACTACACCTCTTAACCATATCTATTGTTAAAGAACCCAAATACGCGATAAAACGCCAACAGAAGCTATACTGGAAAATCCAGCATTGTCTCAGAAAACTGCGGGTCCCAAAAAGGGGCGTGCTTTATGCAGATCTCTGACCTCTGATTGGTCAGTGACGCGGATTGTGCAATTTCTACGGAGGGGTCATTTGCAGGGCACATGGAGCCAGACAAAAGTAACACAATCACACCTAGGGGCAATTTAAGTCTCCAATTAAAGAATGTTTTTGGGATGTGGGAGGAAACTGGAGTGCCCAGAGAAAACCCACACAGGCACGGCGAGAACATGCAAACAGGTAACCCTAATCAGAAGGCGCACACCTGTGCCTCATGACCACTGATTAGACCCAGTACATATTGGACCCGGGAGACGACTCGTCCTTCGCCAGATTGTTGCCTCACATGCCTCGTTCTCGCACTACCGTATGCCTGACGTCTACCTTCCGTGTACCGACCCACGCCTGTTCCCTGACCAACCTCGTAAGCCTGCCGGTACTGCTACTTCTGGTTGTTTGGACATACTCACTGATTACTGACCTTGGAACGAATAAAGGCTTCCTCTGTACTGCCTGCTTGCCTCTGGAGTCGTGCATTTGGGTCCACCCTCGAGTCTCGTTCGTGACAAATTTTGGAAGTCAGTGCGCTTTTGAATGCAGCCCCATGGGGGTGTAGTGGGTCTAACTCTTAAGTTGTGTATTTTTTGGTGATGGATGAATGACAAGACACATACGTTGGCTGGTCTCAACTTGTTTTAATCCTCTCTCTGTATTATAACGGCGACACATTCAAGGATTTCCCGTCACAATTACTTTCAAAACTCTTACACTCAGGAATCTCAAACAAGAGGAGTATATCACATAAACAAATAACGTGATTTACAGATGAAATAATATAAAAAAACTTCCATAAACTCACCCACCTGTATAATAAAGGAGACACATACACGGATGTTTACAGATTTCCCTTCACAAGTACTTTCAAAACTCTGCAACATCAAGAACATGGTATTAACCGTTCCTGCTTCGGTCGCCAGACTGTGGTCGGGAGACGCAGGGTTGACTTATTCTCCTGGGCCGAGGTTGTCCTCTCTGGGGATAACTCCCTTCTCATGTCGCAACTCCGAAGCTCAATGGTGGGAGTAATAATCACACTGAGCATTGACTCATTGTTATACTCACTTTATTGGCTCTTAGCACACAACACTTCCCCGGTCGCCTTGAATCAAACTTTTTTTATTTTTTTCTCACACACTCCTCTCACCAAATGCATGTGCAGTTTGTCTCACCTACACATCAATAAACACGCCCACCTGCACCCAGCCCGCAACACTACCCCCCACTCTGGATGGCAATCAAATAAAGCCACTCCAGCACAACAATGTATGAACTGGTATATACAACTATGACTGTTAACGTATACAGACTGAGATAGAGTAAAACAATGACAATATTGTCTTAATGTTTAAAGCTTGGACAGGTACACAATCCCAAAAAAAAAATTACAAGATAGAAGGTAAAGTGGAATTCAACAGTCACTATGTGGCGACTGGGAAAAATAAAAGAAATACTAACGGACAATGATGTGTAGCATCGACAAACGGTGTGGGATCAAAAGCAAAATTCCGACAGCTTTTTTTTTTTAAACAGATCAACGAAATTACTTTTATAAACATTGTAGAAACCCAACACAACAACACTTTGACCTGTAACTAGAGTCTCTCCCAGAACAGTCAGGCAGTAGAAGGACCGTCCAGCTACGTGACCCACACACCATACCTGTTGGGTGCCCGATGGTGACTTTCATGTCGTTTCCCTTGCAGGCCCAAAGGGGATGACTCACCTTTGCACCTCCACTATTCTCACTTCCTGCATGGGAAACAGAGGTTGGGCTGAGATCAACTACAGTGGGGTCTGTCGCACCTGGGCCGGAGGGAGGATCGGCACCGAGACCAGCATCTCTTGTACTGTACCACAGGTTTTGTAATCCCATATCACGGTCTACTGGGTCCTCCTCCAAGGCTGGTGGTGGAATCTCCATAGGTCTCCATTCTTGTGCATGGCCCTGGGCCCACGTGTTGTCCAGGGGGTCACGGCAGTGGTAATGCTTCAGCTGATCATGGTGGACATCTTTCACTTTGGCTTTCAGGTTCTTCTGAATTCGGGAGACCAGGTCGTCTAATTGACCCAGGATAAGGAATGGCCCTTCATATGAATGGAGGAATTTCTGGACTTTTTTCTTGATGCGACAGTTCCTTTCACTAGATACCACACAGGATCTTCAATCTTGTACTGCATGTGGCAGCAATTCTTGTCATATTGTCTTTTAGCGCGTGTAAGTGACTCGCCCATGGCATCTCTGGCGATGAGGTGGGCCAGCTCGAGGTGCTCGCCCATCTGCTGCATGTATTCTGGACTGGTTGGTTGGTTGTCTCAGTCAGGAGGCAGTCCTGCAACAAGGTCCACCGGTTCACTTACTTCTTGCCCCCAGTACATATCAGTTTTTGCGCTCAGTTTCATTCAGTGGTCCCATAATGTCCGGGGCAATGTGTTGCATCGGGGCTCCCACTCGGACATTGTCTGCTCTACACCAAAATGCACACCCACGGGCCCTTCATGCATCTGACCCATCACCTCCGGTTGTAGCTTGCGTGGCAGCACAATTTGTGGGTAGAACTCCGTATCATTGAGCCAGTAGAAGTGACGGACCAGAACCCCATTTCAAAGGTATAGTCATTTCCATTGAAACCAGTACATCTTGACAGCTGGACTGTATGGCGAAACCACCACCCATGGAGGACGCTCGTTACTGTCCTTCATCCAGGAAATATCAGCATCCTCATCCTGGGCTTGGCTCAGCTCCACCATGGTCCAGCCAGAAAACAGAGAAGCAGTATCAGAATTTTTTCAGCTTTATCATGTGTACATTAGTCAGAACGTTTTAGTTCAAAATCTTTGTGTTAGGTGTAAGGGTGGTTCGACTTACCCCCACTGGACATAATTATGTAACAGCCGGCAGTTCCTCCACCACCACTGGACTCAGTGCCATATCAAGCAGAAGCTCTTCCACCCCAACTAGACTCGGTGACAGACAGCTGTGGCCAGAGTCCAAATTACATTGGACTGACTAATGAGTGATGCCTCCAGGAAGTGTGGGTGGAGCCTCTATTTTGCAGGAGCAGGACTGCTGCCTCGGCCTTCTGTAGAGGCTATAAGCATTGGTGTGAACCTGACCTGGACGGTGGACAATCTTGAAGTTGTATTCGGCCAGCTTTTCAAGCCAAAGAGCTAGTTGTCCTTCCGGCTCAACCAGCGCAGGCTGCTGTGATCAGTCCGCACCTTGAAAGGACGTCCAAGGAGGTACTGGCGAAGATGGGATGTAAACTCAACAATGGCTACCAGTTCTCATCTTGTGATGCGGTAGTTCTGTTCTAGTTTTTTCAGTTTACGACTGCCATATGCCAGCACACGCTCTATGCCCTGCTGCAATTGTGAGAGTACAGCACCGATACATGTATCATTTGCATCAGTGTCGAGCACCATGTCACCATGGTCAAGTGGATAGGTGCGGACAGGGGCTGAGGTGAGGCGACATTTAAGCTCATCAAAAGCTGCTTGGTGCTCCGAATGTCACTGGAAGTGAGCATTCTTCTCCGTCAAGTTATGTAGTGGTTCGGCTATTGAAGCAAATTCCTTTACAAACCGGCAGCCGTAGGAAGCCAGGCCAATGAAGCGTCGAAACTCCTGGACCGATGTTGGTGGGGGCCACATTCTGACTTTTTCCACTTTGCTTGGATCCGTGGCCAAACCACCCTCAGACACTATGTCCCAGAAATGTAACCTGGTGACAAAACGGGCAACGTATTGTTGGTTTCAATTTCAGATTCGCCTGCTGGAGTCGATCAAATACCTGACCCAACCACTGAAGCATCTCTTGCACGACCGTAGCCAGCACGATGATGTCATCTAGTCTAATAGACCAGGCAGGTTTCCCACTGCATTCCAACCAGCATGCGGTCCATCAGCCGTTGGAATGTTGCTGGAGCATTGCAGAGTCCGAACGGCATGACGTTCCACTCAAAGAGGCCGGTACAAGTCCAGAAGGCTTCTCCTATGCAGGCCCTCGGTGTCATCTCCACCTGCCAGCAGCCAGATGCAAGATCCAATGTGCTGAACTATTTGGCAGTAGAGAGTGTATCCAGTGTATCCTGGATAAAGGGTAGCAGGTATGCATCAGTGATGGTGCGGTCGTTGAGGCCTGTGTAATCAACGCAAAGACGGTACATCCCAGCCTTCTTACGTACCATAACCATGGGGGAGGCCCAGCTCCTGTTGCTATGTTGGGCAACACTACTCTCCAGGCTGCCGCGGATCTGCCTGTCCAATTCCTGTTGTTTTTCTCTCACCATTGTACGTGGCGGTTGTTTTATAGGGGCACCGGGCGGTCAGGATGTCATGTTGGACTAGACTGGTTTGGCCCAAATCAGCAAGCTCTGACGAAAGCACGTGCCCGTAACTCGAGCAAATGTTTACATTGCAGTTGATCATGGTCATGGAGCTCTGTGGCACTTTGAGCATAGAGTTCCTGCAGGTGCAAAGGGACCACAGGCAGGCTTGCCAGTGCGTTGGAGGCTGGTAATACACTGGACGGCTCCACAACTTCGGCTGGTTGGAGCAGGCCGGCAATGGCACCTTCTTTAATAATTACAGCATTGTTGCCAGGATTGTAAAAGGGAAGAGGTACAACTTTGGATGCCCTGGTATTGACCACATCTCTGGCAAGGAGTTCTCTGTGCTTCTCAACAATACCTTTGGTGGGGCTAAGCAGCATGTCTCCTTGGGCTGCCACACCCCTGTGTACATTGCCTTTCAGAATATACTCTCGCTCCGGTTCCATTGCAACAGTCTTGGATATCCTCACTTTATCCTTGACTTTAGGATGGCCTACGTTTGGTAGTAAGGCACATGTCCACCAAAAATGAATGATGTGGTGTCTGTCAAGTCCAGGTGAGCCTTAGCTTGAATGAGGAAGGGATGCCTGAGCTATACTTCACTGCCTGTTATATCTGCTACTATAAAATCAATGATAACTTGCTGATTAAAGAGATTGGGAGGGATTTGGGCTTCACCTAGCACAGGCACGTTCCCTGGTCCCACACCCATAAATGTCTCAACCGTCGGAAGCTGTAGGGGAGGCCTCATGTCTAGGTGGATAGCCTTGTAATAATGTAGAGATGGCGGAGCCCCTTTGGTGGTCTCATGACAGCGGGCTATTTCATATGCTTGGGCGAGTGTCGCTGGACGCCTTTCTAACAGCTTCTGAACCACATCTACAACTCCTAGCCCATTCGTAAACACTTTGACAGCTATGGAGTCTTGCTCGCTCTCTGTCCGAGCTACCCTGCCATAAATGTCATCCCGGAATGCATGCAGGGCTTCTCCAGGTCTATGAACCCTTTGCCTAAGCACCACAGCAACTGCAGCTGCATGGTTTGAATATGGGCCGTATGTGGTTTCCAGCTCGTCCACTAAGCGGTGCTACTCCCAGTTAGATGAGCGAGGATTGTGGTGGACAATAGCTCCCGCAGCTCCAACTAAGCAGAACTTCATCTGTCTAGTCATGGCCTTTCCAGACCAATAATTAGCCTCTGCATAACATTCAAACTCCCTTCATGGTGTGGAAAGGAGAGGAATGAAAATTAGCCTTAGTAAAACAGAATATATGTGCGTGAATGAGGGCGGCAGAGCAGGAAGAGTGAAGCTCCAGGGAGAAGAGATAGCGAAGTTGGACAACTTCAAATACTTGGGGTCAACAATACAGAGCAATGGAGGGTGTGGTAAGGAAGTGAAGAAACGGGTCCAAGCGGGGTGGAATAGTTGGCGGAAGGTGTCTGGTGTTCTATGTGACAGAAGAGAATCCGCCAGGATGAAGAGCAAAATTTATAAAACAGTGGTGAGGCCGGCCATGATGTTTGGATTAGAGACGGTGGCACTGAAGAAACAACAGGAAGCAAAATTTGAGGTAGCAGAAATGAAGATGTTGAGGTTCTCACTTGGTGTGAACAGGTTGGATAGAATTATAAATTAGCTCATTGGAGGGACAGCCAAAGTTGGATGTTTTGGAGACAAGGTTTCAGAGAGCAGAGGTGTGGTGCCATCATAGTGGCCTGGTCGCAACATGGGGATCCGAACAGTGGCTTGTCAGTAACTTTGAGTGGAGCTGAGGGTAAAGAAGAGTTTGCTGGATGTCCCCAGCTGCCTCTGGACTACGCTCCCCTTGCATAAAAATTCCTGGTGTGCTATGCACAAGTCGTCCCATATAGTCATAGGAGAATGGGTAGGGGTTGAGCAAGTAGTACTTTGGGCTTCGTGATGTCAGCTTTGAGATACGTCATCACCAAAAGGGATAGAGCGGGAAAACTGCGGCCTATTGAGCACCTCTCCATCAGCAATTGTGTTTACACAAGTTGTATCACACACGAATGGGTTATAATATTCACATTTCTTCACCGTCCAATATTGTTTACCTCCACTCACATGCCTGACACTCCCGGGGACGCCGCTCATCACTATACCAGAGTCGGGAGGACTAGCCTCAACTCCGATGTATTCGTGGGGATTGCGAGCAGCAGCCATCATGTGTGATCTTAACTCTGATGAATAAAGCATACACTTTACTGATTTTGGTAAAAATAAATGACACTCACCACTTCTTAGACAACGTGAGAAGGTCCCTTTGTGATCGCCAGTGTTAACCGTTCCTGCTCCAGTCACTGGAACATGGTCGGGAGACGCAGGGGAAACGTATTCTCCTGGGCCGAGGTTGTCATTCTTGGGGTTAACTCCCTTGTCCCGTCGCAACTCCACAGCTCAATGACGGGAGTAGTAATCACACGGTGCATCGACTCACTGTTATTCTCGCTTTATTGGCTCTTAGCACACAACACTTCCCCAGGTTGGGTTAGGATTAGGGTTTCTTTTTTTTCCTCACACTCGCCTCTCACCAAATGCATGTGCACTCTGTCTGACCTACACATAAATACACACACCCACCTGCACCGAGCCCGCAACAAGGGTCACCACGCGGCCTCGGCTAACACTCATTAGCACCGCACAAACCACATGGTCGACGCACACAGACCTCAACGTCTCCACTTCTCCAGCTAGAGAGTTAATGTTTGAAATTAATGAAACACATTCAACACTGCGTCTCTCTGCCTTCACCCACTTTGGAAATGTTTTAAACCAACTTATATTCACATTCTACAACAAAACAATGAAAATATGTGGAGGAGAACAAAATGTGCACCTTACACTTAGAAATCTCACAAACAAGAGGAAGTATTCTGTCCCCGGCATATAAAAAGTGTGGCTTCAAAATAAAGCACGCAGCCTACTTCCTGTGTTTGTCAGATCTTCCACCAACAATTCAACGGCATTCCCCCATTTTTAAACACACAATTCCTTATACCGTTAATGACGTTGAAAAGAACGAAAAACAATAAATGACAGAGAAAGTGCTGCCTTTCAAAATAAAAGTGCAATCTCTAGGCTGGTCCCAAGCCCAGATAAACGCAGAGGGTTGCATCAGGAAGGGCATCCGGCGTAAAACTGTGTCAAACAAATATGAGCGTGAGCGATACCGAGTGTGGATGACTTCAAATACTTGGGGTCAACAATCCAGAGCAATGGTGAATGTGGTAAGGAAATGAAGAAACCAGTCCAAGCAGGTTGGAACAGTTGGCGGAAGGTGTCTGGTGTGTTATGTGACAGAAGAGTCTCTGCTAGGATGAAGGGCAAAGTTTACAAAACAGTGGTGAGGCCGGCCATGATGTACGAATTAGAGACCGTGGTACTGAAGAAACAACAGGAAGCATAGCAAGAGGTGGCAGAAATTAAGATGTTAAGGTTGTCACTTGGAGTCAGCAGATTGCATAGGATTAGAAATTAGCTCATTAGAAGGACAGCCAAAGTTTGATGTTTTGGAGACAAGGTTGAAGAGTGTAGACTTTGATGGTTTGGACATGTCCAGCGTTGAGAGATTAAGTATATTGGTAGAATGGTGCTGAGGATGGAGCTGCCAGGTAAAAGAGCAGGAGGAACACCAAAGAAAAGGTTGATGGATGTTGTGAGGGAAGACATGAGGGCAGTTGGTGTTAGAGAGGAAGATGCAGGATGGTTTGGATGGAAAAAGATGACATGCTATGGTGACCCCTAATGGAACAAGCCGAAAGGAAAAAGAAGAAGGAAGTCAGTGTGCTTCAGTCAACTGGCTTTTGGAAAAAAAAATGTTCTTCAACCGATTTGTTCTGGCTTTGATACATCTGAGGGCACTAGGTCAGACAGGCTGGCTCCAGGGTGGTAAGTTTACTGGATATTTTGTGCTCTACTGAGACAGTAAGTAGTGTAAATGTCCATCAGAGAAATGAGAGAGCAGCTGATGATTTTCCAAAGCTGTCTTTACTATCCTCTGCAGCCTCTCTCTGTCAGCCATGGTGCAATTTCCATACTATCCTGTAATTCAGTATGTAAAGTAGACACTCCATGGTAAAGTGGTAAAAGGTCAGTCGCAGGGTGCTGTTAGGGTTGTGCTTCCAGAGGACTGCTCAACCTTGAGACTTCTTTGGAACCGGGATGATTATGACACATTTCAGACAGAACAGGATGACTGCCTGGGCCAGGAAGGGTGTGAAAATCCTGGTAAATATGAAGGTGAGCTCGGAGGCACACGCTCTGAGTACTTTACCAGGGACTCCATCTTGGCTGGCAGCCTTCTTGGGGTTCACTGCCAGGAGCACCTGTCCAATGCTAATGCTCACTGACAGTGAAGGTGGTGGTGCAGGAGCTGGATGGGGTCAGTGCAAAGGCTAATGGATGCTGTTGTTCCATTATTTCAAAGGGGGTAAAAAAGCTGTTCAGTTCCTCTCCCAGTGTGAAGCAATGTGGTCACTGCTAAGCCATTTAAATAGCTTTGAACCAGGGCCTTCTTCTCTATCAGGCTCGCAACAGCATTAGCTTTAACTGCACATGGTGACAGAGCAAAGGGTAGCTTTAACTGATTACAGTTGTTTTGTGTGGTGTTTACTGGAGTTGGGGAAGATGTCATGTGTGTCTTGTCGTCTCTCTCCTCATCTGCTGGTTGGGACCTTTTGTCTGGCTCGACCACTCGATGTCCATCTCCAGTGGTCGATTGGAGTTTCCCTGATGCCGTGGTCCCTTCAGACAGCTGGTAGCATGGTGACCCTCTTCTCCACAAGAAAAACAATGTCTACAGTGTTGTCTATTTTGTTCCAGGCAGTTTGGACAACTGTAAAGCTTTCCACGTTTAGGAAGTGTTCCATTTTGACTGTACTGACTCTCATTCTGAATTTATTGTTGGTTTTGCTTCTGCATCACTTCAACTAATCTTTTCAATTCTTTCAAGTCATTCAGGGGATCTGGTTTTCTGGAATTTGGATTGGTACTGACACCAGTGGGCATCACACTGACTCTTTAACCTCTTCAGGTTCAGACTAGACAGTGTGTGCATTGGTTACCGCGTGTCAACGAGTATGGCCAAATCTTCACATCCTCTAATTTTCCTCACTGGTGATTTTCATAACATGTTGAAGAGTCGTCTCATCAATGACCCCACTATTCGACAGCAACAGTTCTCTGCATATATCAGTGTGCCTGTGACCAAACCCTTGATAAACTGTATGTAGGAAAATATTTTGCACTCTGGCTGCAGAGTATGTAACATCAGTATCAGCCAGTTTCGATGTGAATTTGGATTCGCTCCTTCAACCCCATTACCCAATAGAGGAACTGTTATGGTGTCTTGCTTTCCTCTTGTTTGGTGCACATCAGCTCTTGAAATAACTGTTTTTTATTTCTCTGTGGTGAGTCTGGATAAACCCCTTCAGTTCACTGATTGCGATGTCATCTTTGTTCATGACATGTCCTTGAAGATTCCAGGCCTTGTGATTTTTAGCACACCACAAACAATCTCTGATTCAGAAAATCCTTTTATTTGTTTGCAGATGTTATTATAACTGGTATTTGAGGACTAGTCGCCCACTTGGTTACCTTGCACCTTCAACTCTCTCCTAGGGAGGTAACTAACGTCCCTTTAGGACAAGACACCCTTACAAGCCAACTGAGAAGTAAACTTGCTTCATTGGTTACTGCCAACTGTATAATGCACAACTACTGACTTTTGACATTTATTTTGAGGGGGGAAGGCAATTATATACAGTCATACCTCCATTTATTATTCTATTTTACGATTCTCTACTAATGAAAACTTCAGGTTACGAAAAGCCTTCCAGAAATTTTGTTGTCTTTAGTTACGAAGAGAATTCAAGATACCAAAGGAAAAAAATGGCCCTGGATTCCACTGAATGTAAACATCCTGTACTGTATCTTAGTTTGAAAGTAACGCGATAGAGGTGCTCTCCCATTGGCTATCGCCGGAGCATCTTCCTGGCATTAGATTGGCTAGGAGGTACATCAATCTTAACCCATGATGAATTTCCAGTATCTCGTTTGTGTTATTAATAATTCACCAAGTATAGTTATTTTTTCTGATATCCTCTTTAATCATTAAAAAAACAGCAGCTCAAGACTTGAATGCAAATAAATATAGCAGAGTATTTACTAATCTCAATACAATACCCTAAAAACTAACCCTATCACTGTCCAAGTACTTCTGGTCCCAAATGCTGTTTTGATCTTAAACTTACCACAGTAAAGACACAAACATAGCACACTCGTTTATTTTTATGTATTACTCACTACTTTTAATCAAACTGTACTCAGGACCCTCTCATTTCATAAACACATTATCTTCATCAGTATGTGTTTTTCTTTCGGCTTGTCCCTTTTGGGATCGCCACAGCGTGTCATCTCAGATGTACGCATATATATGTTTGGCACAAATTTTACACCGGATACCCTTCCTGACGCAACCCTTCTCAGTGAGTGGAGGCCTCAGTGGGATACGAACCCACAACACCTGGTTTACCAAACCAGTGCTCTAACCACTGAGCTACGGTATGTTTAATGTAAACTGCAGCCCAATGGGAGCACAAACCAGTGCAATCTGTAGGCCGGTCCCAAGCCCGGATAAATGCAGAGGGTTGCATCAGGAAGGGCTTCCGGCATAAAAACTGTGCCAAACAAATATGAGCGTTCATCTAAAGAATCCCATACCGGATCGGTCGTGGCCCGGGTTAACAACGCCCGCCCCCGACACTGCTAACCTGTAGGGCGTCGGTGGAAATTCAGCTACTGTGGGTCAAAGACAAAGAAGAGGAGGAAACCGGATACATCATCAGAAGAAAAAGAAGAATGCACAGAGCCTACAATTGAGTGTAGGGACTTTGAATGTTGGGACTATGACAGGAAAAGCTCCGGAGTTGGTTGACATGATGATTAGGAGAAAGGTTGATATTCTGTGCATCCAAGAGAGCAGGTGGAAAGGTAGTAAGGCTAGAAGTTTAGGAGCAGGGTTTAAATTATTCTACCACGGAGTAGATGGGAAGAGAAATGGAGTAGGGGTTATTTTAAAGGAAGAGCTGGCTAAGAATGTCTTATAGGTGAAAAGAGTATCAGATCGAGTGAAGAGACTAAAATTTGAAATTGAGGGTGTTATGTATAATGTGGTTAGCGGCTATGCCCCACAAGTAGGATGTGACAGAGAGTTGAAAGAGATATTCTGGAAGGAACTAGATGAAGTAGTTCTGAGCATCCCAGACACCGAGAGAGTTGTGATTGGTGCAGATTGTAATGGACATATTGGTAAAGGAAACAGGGGCGATGAAGAAGTGATGGGTAAGTACGACATCCAGGAAAGGAACTTTGAGGGACAGATGGTGGTGGACTTTGCAAAAAGGATGGAGATGGGTGTAGTGAACACTTATTTCCAGAAGAGGGAGGAACATATAGTGACCTACAAAAGTGGAGGTAGAAGCACGCAGGTGGATTATATTTTGTGCAGACGATGTAATCTGAAGGAGGTTACTGACTGTAAAGTAGTGGTAGGGGAGAGTGTAGCTCGACAGCATAGAATGGTAGTGTGTAGGATGACTCTGGTGGTGGGAAGGAAATTTCGGAAGGCAAAGGTAGAGCAGAGAATCAAGTGGTGGAAGCTGAGAAAGGAAGAATGTTGTGCGGCCTTTCGGAAAGAGGTAAGACAAGCTCTCGATGGACAGCAGAAGCTCCTGGAAGACTGGACAACGACAGCCAAGGTAATCAGAGAGAGAGGCAGGAGAGTACTTGGTGTGTCTTTTGGTAGGAAAGGGGAGAAGGAGACTTGGTGGTGGGACCCCAAAATACAGGGAGTCATACAAGGAAAGAGATTAGCGAAGAAGAAGTGGGATACTGAGAGGACTGAGGAGAGGTGAAAGGAGTACATCGAGATGCGACGTAGGGCAAAGCTAGAGGTGGCAAAGGCTAAACAAGAGGCATTTGAAGACATGTACACCAAGTTGGACACGAAAGAAGAAGAAAAGGATGTCTACAGGTTGGCCAGACAGAGGGATAGAGATGGGAAGGATGTGCAGCAGGTAAGGGTGATTAAGGATAGAGATGGAAATGTGTTGACTGGTGCCAGTAGTGTGCTAAATAGATGGAAAGAATACTTTGAGAAGTTGATGAATGAAGAAAATGAGAGAGAAGGAAGAGTTGAAGAGGCAAGTGTGAAGGACCAGGAAGTGGCAATAATTATTAAGGGGGAAGTCAGAAAGGCACTACAAAGGATGAACAATGGAAAGGCCTGATGACATACCGGTAGAGGTATGGAAGCAATTTGGAGAGATGGCTGTAGAGTTTTTGACCAACTTATTCAACAGAATACTAGCAGGCGAAAAGATGCCTGAAGAATGGAGGAAAAGTGTTCTAGTTCGCATTTTTAAGAACAAAGGGGATGTTCAGAGCTGTGGGAACTATAGAGGAATAAAGTTGATGAGCCACACAATGAAGTTATGGGAAAGAGTAGTGGAGGCTAGACTTAGGACAGAAGTAAGTATCCGCGAGCAACAGTATGGTTTCATGCCTAAAAAGAGTACCACAGATGCATTATTTGCCTTGAGTATGCTAGTAGAAAAGTACAGAGAAGGTCAGAAGGAGCTACATTGTGTCTTTGTGGATCTAAAGAAAGACTATGACAGAGTACCAAGAGAGGAACTGTGGTACTGCATGCGTAAGTCTGGTGTGGCAGAGAAGTATGTTAAAATAATACAGGACATGTATGACGGCAGCAGAACAATGGTGAGGTGTGCCTTAGGTGTGACAGAGGAATTTAAGGTGGAGGTGGGACTGCATCAGGGATCAGCTCTGAGCCCCTTCCTGTTTGCAGTGGTAATGGATAGGCTGACAGATGAGTTTAGACTGGAATCCCCTTGGACCATGATGTTCGCAGATGATATTGTGATATGCAGTGAAAGCAGGGAGCGTGCAGAGGAACAATTAGAAAGATGGAGACATGCACTGGAAAGGAGAGGAATGAAGATTAGCCAAAGTCAAACAGAATATATGTGCGTGAATGAGAAAAGTGGAGGGGGATGAGTGAGGCTCCAGTAAGAAGAGATAGCGAGGGTGGACAACTTCAAATAGTTTAGGTCAACAATCCAGAGCAATGGTGAGTGTGGTCGGGTCCAAGCAGGTTGGAACAGCTGGCGAAAGGTGTCTGGTGTGTTATGTGACAGAAGAGTCTCTGCTAGGATGAAGGGCAAAGTTTACAAAACAGTGGTGAGGCCGGCCATGATGTACAGATTAGAGACGGTGGCACTGAAAAAACAACAGGAAGCAGAACTGGAGGTGGCAGAAATGAAGATGTTGAGGTTCTCGCTCAGAGTGACCAGGTTGGATAGGATTAGAAATGAGCTCATTAGAGGGACAGGCAAAGTTGGATGTTTTGCTGACAAGGTTAGAGAGAGCAGACTTCGATGGTTTGGACATGTTCAGAGGCAAGAGAGTGAGTATATTGGTGGTAGGGTGCTGAGGATGGAGCTGTCAGGCAAAAGGGCGAGAGGAAGACCAAAGAGAAGGTTTATGGATGTGGTGAGGGAAGACATGAGGGCAGTTGGGGTTAGAGAGGAAGATGCAGGAGATAGGCGAAGATGGCAAAAGATGACACGCTGTGGTGACCCCGAACGGGACAAGCCGAAAGGAAAAGAAGAAGAAGTAGGTTTAATGTAAACCATAGTAATCCTATATTTTTAGGTGCTTTTGCATCTTTTCAATTTCCTGGTAATCTAATCCTTTGTTTTTCTATTCCTCGTCATGACCTGGGGGAAACAAGGCTATGAGAAAATATAAGGGAAGGGGTAATATATTGCCTCTTGACAGAAAATGGATTATGGAAATGATCCACTTTTGTGTATGCTGGTGGGTTTAAATTTGTATGAGACATGATGCTATTTAGGAAAGCAAGATACAACAGCACATAAAGATGTTATACACGTGATTTTATGTGGCCCGCGAAGGCAGATCATGTGTATCAAATACAATGATTTTTGTTCAAATCTGGACCAAAATTTCAAATTGTAATATAAATAACATTGAGATATTGCAAGGGTTTTTGTGTTACCGAACAACAATTGTTGAAGAACCCATTACCCTTGATTTCTTATTCCAAAACTAGTTCATGAATCACATGTGTAAATATGATGAGGCAGTTGAAGATTTTTGAGGTTTCATAGTCATAACGGCCATCTGAGTGAAACCATAACAATGTAGTCCACAATAAAAATGTGTGTGACACCCTTAAAAAACAGGGGGGTGCAGATTTACTATACATATGACCTGGTTGTCAGCAAAATTGAAACAAAGACTTAGTTTGTCAAATCACTCTGGTGTACCATTCATTTGAAAAACATCCATCCATCCATCAATCCATCCATCCATCCATTTTCGTAGCCGCTTATCCTCACAAAGGTTTCAGGGAGTGCTTGGAGCCAATCCCAGCTGTCAACGGGCAGGAGACAGGGTACACACGGAGACAGAAATTGCAGGACACGGAGACAGACAACAGTCATAATCACACCTCGAGGCAATTTAGAGTCTCCAATTAACTAATGAAATCCATGCTTTGACAGGAATGCTGGATTTTGACAGGAATGCTGGAGCCTATCACAGCTATCCTCAGGCAGGAGGTGGAGTAGACCCTGAAATGGTTGCTAGCCAGTCGCATGGGCACACAATAACAAACAACCATTGACACTCACAATCACACCTGAGGGCAATTTAGAGTCTCCGATTAATGCATCTTTTTGGGATGTGGGATGAAACTAGAGTCTATCCAACAATTTTATTTGCTACTTATCCTCACAAGGGTCACAGGAGTGCTGGAGCCTATCCCAGCTATTAACGGGCAGGAGGCAGGATACACCCTGAACTGGTTGCCAGCCAATCGCAAGACCATAGAAACAAACAACAATTGCACTCATAAATCACACCTAGGAGCAATTTAGAGTGTCCAATCAATGCATGTTTTTGGGTTGTGGGAGGAAACCGGAGTGCCCAGAGAAAAGTCACACAGGCATGGGTAGAACTGTGAGGCTGACACTCTAACCAGTTGTTCCACCATTTTGCTGTTGACTCACATTTACTTGTCATGTCATGTTAATGAAGAGAGAATGCGAGAGCATACAGGCTAGCTGTAGCAGACAGATTTAAGACTGTCAGAACTGTGAACTTGGAGAAGGCGTTCGACCAAATCCCTTGGGAGTCTTGTGGGGGGGGGGGGGTCTTTGGGAGTATGGGGTACCGAACTCACTGATACAGACCATTCGGTCCATGTACAACTGCTGTCAGAGTTTGGTTCACATTGCTGGCAATAAGTCGCATTCCTTTCTGGTGAGAGTTTGACTCCGCCAAGGCTGACCTGTATCACCGATTTTGTTAATCATTTCTATGGACAGAATCTCTAGGTGCAGCCGAGATGTAGAGGGTCTCTCTTTTGGTGGCCTCAGCATCGCATCTCTGCTCTTTGCAGATGATGTGATTCTGTTGGCTTCATCAAGCAGTTATCTCACTCACTGGAGAGGTTTGCAGCCAAGTGTGAAGCGGCTGGGATGAGAATCAGCAGCTCCAAATCGGAGACCATGGTCCTCAGTCAGAAAAGGGAGACGTGCCCTCTCTAGGTCAGGGATTTGATCCTGCCCCAAGTGAAGGAGTTCAAGCATCTTAGAGTCTTGTTAACAAGTGAGGGAAGAATGGAGCAGATCAACAGATGGATCGGTGCAGTGTCTGCAGTGATGTGGAGTTTGTGAAGAGGGACCTAAGTCGAAAGGTGAAGCTTTCAATTTACCACTCGATCTACATTCCTACCCTCACCGATAGACACGAGCTGTGAGTTGTGACCGAAAGAACAAGATCCCCGATACAAGCAGCCAAAATGGGTTGCCTTCACAGGGTGTCCGGGCTCTCCCCTAGAGATAGGGTGAGAAGCTCGGTCATCCCAGAGGGGCTCAGTGTCGAGCTGCTGCTACTCTGCACTGAAAGGAGCCAGATGAGGTGGCTGGGGCATCTGATCCGGATACCTCCCAGTCGCCTCCCTGGGGAGGTGTTCTGGGCATGTCCCACCGGAAACAGACCCCAGGGACGACCCAAGAGACGCTGGAAAGACTATGTCTCTCAGCTGGCTTTGGAACACCTCGGAATCCCTCCGGAAGAGCTGGAAGAAGTAGCTGGGGAAAGGTAAGGTTTACCTGCTAAAGCTACTTCCCCTGTGACCCCGGATGGATGGCTAGATGGATGTCAGAAAACAGAGAATTTAAAGACACTTTTGCAACTTGAAGAATTTCAATGCTACAATTAAAATTTACAATGTTACAATGGAAGTTTTTCAGCAATATCTGCGTCACAACATTCATGATGGCATCGGTATAGATAGTTATATCTGAGGTGGAAGTACAGCTAATCAGCGCATCGAGAGTTGGTTGGGTTTTTCTCAGAAGTGAATCAGTTAAATTCTACATCTCTCTCTTCACTGACCTGAAAGACCGTGGTTTGTTAAATGGGACATATTTGGACAGAAATCTTATGCCGTTCTTCTTCCTCGGCATAATTCAAGTAAGATGAATATCTTAATGTTGAAGTTTCAAACAATGAAAATACTTAGTGTAGGCCTATTCATTCCAGAACTACAACGATAAATTACATTGACAAAGTAGTCAATCTTGTATTTCAGTATGTTTATATTTTCATTTAACAAAGAGTATTAAATCAGATGCACTTGCAATCGATTCAATGATTAAGACCTCTTGTGTTCACCAAATATAGGGTGCATTGATTGTCGGCCAGCAATGTATTTTTAGCACAAAACTTCTTTATTCCAACGTCAGGTCTGAAGCTGTACATGGGACTGACATGTCAAATGCCAGATATGTAAGTCTCTGCTCTTGGACACATGATTTCCTGTGATTTTATTTCCTCATTTACTTAATAAAAACAGCAAACTTTAAAATGAATTTATTCAAGATATCCTATAACTAAAATGCCCCACATAACATGAATCATAAATTGGTTCCTTACTATCTATAATGCAGCATATCATTCCCCTGCTCTCCAGGAAGAATTAGATGAGACCATGCCCGCGTGGGATGCACATATCATCAGACCGTCGAAGAATCCCACAGTACCGAAACTGACCTGGATTTTTCTTTTTAGATTATCTTTCTCACACTGGACATCCACCTACAATGAAAATTTCAGACCCCTCCATGATTTCTAAGTGGGAGAACTTGCAATATTGCAGGGTGTTCAAATACTTATTTTCTTCACTGTTGTATATATGCTTTGCTATTGATTGGAAGGGGCGTGTTCGTTGTCGGTGGTGCAGTGTGTTTTTTAATGGCGAATGTCCCAGTGTGACGTCACGGACAGAAGATGCATCCAATATGGCTACCACTTGAAGGTCAAATGAGACTTCTGCAACTTTGCACATGGGTGACGTGCTCTCCGCTTACATTAATTTTTTTGTATAGACATTGAAGTGAATAATTTTGTATGTATTTTTCATTACAATATCTATTTTAAAATATCCATAGGCATGACACATGGGCTTTAAATACTTATTTCAGCCACAGTACATGTGTGCAAGTGATCCTGCAAATGCCATTGTTAATTGGCATTCAGGGAAATTGGAGAATAGAACAGAAGCTTATTTTAGAGTGAGCACAATCTCACAAACTCAGGAACACAAAAGAGGGGAAATACCAAAAACACAAAACAACTGTGAACAACCCTCTAAAAGCAGGATGCCTCGGCTCCATTAAATGCCACCACGGCGCCGAAAATCAGCCACATCGGCTGGGCGCCGTGTTCGGCGGTCACAGCTTATGCGAAGGCTGCGCGTCGGGCTTTGTGACGGGGGCGGCTCTGAAGAACCCAGCCGAGACTGCGTTACTCAGGCGCGTGTGCGCATAAAGCGCCCCGGCTCGACTGTGTTGCTCAGTACTGCGGCGTCTGTGAGCACCCGCCTAAAGCAGCACCGCTCGGCTCTGTCATAAGCCACACCGGCCGGCTGCGATGAGTCGCGATGGCTCATCTCCACCGTGAAAGTGGATTGGACGGGGATGCGGTTTGGTGGTGATCGCATATCATCTGAATATGGCTCGAAACAATAGTGTAATATTGCCCTTAGGGCTCGAAACAATAGTGTAATATTGACCCGGTAACTCCACTTAGTTGTGTGATGTTGTCCTTTTCGAAAAGAGCTTCGGTGTCAGAAGGGGCGTCGGAAAAATCCGAATATCTCTGTTGTTTGGCTTCCATAGTAGCAGGCACTGCTCGTTTTCAACGGCGGAAGTGACAATGACGTCAAGGACAGAGGACGGGACTAATATGGCGACCACTTGGATGTTGAGGGACACTCAGTTGCGCAACTTTGTGCGTGGATGATGCGCTCTCCGCTCACATTTATTTTTTCGTATAGACATTGAAGTGAATACTGTTATATGTATTTTTCATTACAATATCTATTTTAGAATGTTTACAGGGATGAGAGTCCCACTTTAAACAGCAATTGATAGGTTAACAGAAATCACCGATACAATGTAGCTGACAAACATTAAAGCCTTCTCATACACTTTTCAGGAAATGTGGTGATTCAGTGACCTTTTGTGATTCCTTTCTACTTACAATGCTGACATATGGAATTCACAGTGGCATCAAACAAACTGAGGGCGATGAAAAATAATTGAAGTGCGATTGCAATCCCTCCAGTGGCTACAGTTTATTAATGTGTCACTTCCAATAAAGCTCGAGGTGTTCAGATGTTGGTTGTCATGGAGATCTTACTCACTCCTGAAATGGAGGCAAAGGTTAGCGAACTGCTGCATAATTTCAAAAAGACGGACGACAACCATGTTTCTCCTACCTACAATATATGCTATATGGTAATGGTCTTAATTCTTATCTTTTTTTTTTGGCCAATGTATGATTTTTGACCAATACCAGACCACAAAGACAAACCACTGTTTTAATGCAGAGTCTTTCTGATTTTTATGAGCTCTTATCCATTTTGATGATGAGATGATGCGCTGTGGTGACCCCCAAACGGACAAGCTGAAAGGAAAAGTAGAAGATCCATTTTAAGGAGCAATGGGGTATTTTAAACTGAAATGTCTTTCTTGATAGCTAACTTTGAGCCTCAATCTTACTGGGCTTCACTTAAAAGTCAGAAATTAATCACAAGTAACATTTAACAAGTAAAACATTTTTTTTCGGTTCTACAATGCAAGGAAAAATGTGTTTTGCTCTTTATTAAGATGTCAACTAGTATTTATTTATTTGCATGATCCACTGAAAATTTGACGTATTCATTGCCATTTTTTGTAAAACTGTATATTTTGAATTCAAGAACAATATTTTAGCATTAAAAACATCCATCCATCCATACATACATCCATACATCATCTGAACCACTTATCCTCAAAATGGTCGCAGGAGTGTTGGAGTGCTGAAGAGTGCCATATTCTGAATTTCCTTTGTTACTAAAGACAATGTTTTGCCGAGGAGGTGTTTCATAACCTGAATTTTTAGTTACTAGAGGTGTTCGTAAAAAGAGGTACCACTGTACATCATCTGACAAAATGTAACCCATCTGCATGCTTCTTCCTCCACTCTTTTAGGTCACCCTATGTTCCTGCCTCTTCTGGAAAAAAAGTTCACTACTGCCATTTCCATCCTTTTTCCATAGTCTGCCACCATCTGCCTTTACAAGTTCTTTTCCTGATGCCGTATCCATCACTTCTTAATCATTCATGTTTCCTTCATCAACATGTCTATTACAATCTGCACCAATCACAAATCTCTCTGTGTCTGGAATGCTCAGAATTACTTCATCTAGTTTCTTCCAGATTTTCACCTTGAGGTCACATCCTACCTGTGGTGCATAGCTGCTGATCACATTATAAAGAAACACCCTCGATTTCAGGTTTCAGCTTCATCACACAATTTGATACTCTTTTCATCTCCAAGATATTTAATGCCAACTCTCCCTTTAAAATAATCCATACTTTATTTCTCTTCCCATCCATCCATCCATCCATCCATCCATCCATCCATCCATCCATCCATCCATCCATCCATCCATCCATCCATCCATCCATCCATCTTCCAAGCTGCTTATCCTCGCAAGGGTTGCAAGAGTGTTTGAGCCTATCCCAGCTATCATCACCCAGGAGCCGGAGTACACCCTGAACTGGTTGCCAGCCAATTTCAGGGCCCACAGAGACAAACAACAGTCACTCTCACAATCTCACTTAAGTGGAATTTAGACTCCCCAAATATTGCATGTTATTGGTATGGAGGAGGAAACCGGACTGTCCAGAGAAAGCCAACGTAGGCACAGGGAGAACATGAAAACTCCACTTAGGCAGGGCAGGGACTTGAAACGCGGTCCCCAGAACTGTGAGGCCAATGTTTAAAACAGTTGTGCCACTGAGACAATGTTAATTTATAATGCTGTAATGCAACAATTATGCTGACCCGGAAGTGTAACGCAAGTGTTCAACTCCCTTGAATTTATTTACCAGATAAATGATGTTTTCCTCCAATCAATATAGGCTGCACTTGTGACTTATATTGTTGGACTCATAGCAGATCTGACCATGAAAACAGTTGTTAAGAGACGAAGGGTTGTTCAATAAACCTCATTCAGCCCAACGCAGGCGCATTCTTTGCTTCCACTCAACATGACTAGTTTCTCCGACCTGGAAATTCACCTCATTTGCTGGAACTCCACCAGAGGTGACCATTGGATTTCTCATCGCCTCATTTACAAAGACCCCTCATTTTATAATTTCGCCACGGTTTAGCTGGTCTACCACATTTGGACCAGAGCTATATGATGTTGGATAAAAAATATTTATATTATTTTAATCCATGTGTGTTACAATGTGAAAAGAACACAGGACAACATGCTCGTGACATGAAAACCAGCACACATATTTTACTTTTTTCTGCTGTATTGTTTGGATAGTTCGTTTACAATAGCGTCATCAGAAAAAGAAACTACGCTCAGTTGAGCAAAAAACATATTGAGTCATTTCTATGAGTGCATGCAAAAATGAAGTGTAGTTCTTATAGATTTCAAGTTGAAATGGGTTATTTTACATATTTCAACACATGCATTAGTATGTCTATGTCTAGTAATGTATATGAGATAAGGAAGAGTCGGAGAGGCAAGTTTGAAGGAGCAGGAAGTGGAAATGGTCAATAAGCGGGAAGTTAAAAAGGCACTACAAGGGATGAAAAATTGAAAGGCTTTTGGCTAGATGACATACCAGTGGAGGAAGGGAAGGAATTTGGAGAGGTGGCTGTGGAGTTTTTGACCTACTTATTCAATAGAATACTAGTGGGTGGGTTCAATTTTTAGGAACAAAGTCGATGTTCAGTACTGTGGAAACTGTAGAAGAATAAAGTTGATGAACCACACAATGAATTTGTGTGACAGAGTAGTGGAGGGTAGACTCAGGTCAGAAGACAGTATCTGTGAGCAACAGTATGGTTTCATGGTTAGAAAGAGTACCACAGATGCATTATTTGCCTTGAGGATGCTCGTGGAAAAGTACAGAGAAGGTCAGAAGGAGCTACATTGTATCTTTGTGGATCTAGAGAAAGCCGATGACAGAATACCAAGAGAGGAACTGTGGTACTGCATGCGGAAGTCCGGTGTGGTGGAGAAATATGTTAGAATAGTACAGGACATGTATGATGGCAGTAGAACAATGGTGAGGTGTGCTGTAAGTGTGACACAAGAATTTCAGGTGGATGTGGGACTGCATTAGGCATCAGCTCTGAGCCCCATCCCGTTTGCTGTGGTAATAGATAGGCTGACAGATGAGGTTAGACTGGAATCCTCTTGGAGAGGAATGTAGATTAGCCGAAGTAAAACAGGATAAATGTGCATGAATGAGAGGGGTGGAGGGGGATGAGTGAGGCGTAAGAAGAGATAGCGAGGGTGGACAACTTCAAATAGTTTAGGTCAACAATCCAGAACAATGGTAAATGTGGTAAGGAAGTGAAGAAACGGGTCCAAGCAGGTTGGAACAGCCGGAGGAAGGTGTCTGGTGTGAAATGTGGCAGAAGAGTCCTTGCTAGGATGAAAGGGAGTTTATAAAACAGTGGTGAGGCCAGCCATGATGTACGAATTAGAGATGGTGGGACTGAAGAGACAACCAGAAGCAGAACTGGAGGTGGCAGAAATGAAGATGTTGAGGTTCTCTCTAGAAGGATTAGAAATTAGCTCATTAGAGGGACAAGCTGAAAGGATGTTTTAGAAACAAGGCTAGACAGAGCAGACTCAGATGGTTTGCACATGTCCAGAGGCGAGAGAGTGAGTATATTAGTAGAAGACCAAAGAGAAGGTTCAATCATGTTGTGAGGGAAGACATGAGGGCACTTGGGGTTAGAGAGGAGGATGCAGGATATCTCCTGCAAGCTAAGCTAAGCTGGAAAAAGATGACATGCTGTGGCGAATCCTTAACGGGACAAGCTGAAAGGAAAAGAAGAAGAAAAAAGAAGCATTAGAACGTCTTTATATTTTAGTCCACCTAAGATTGTCCCTTCTAAAATGCCGTCGCTCCACCCCACTACTCACCCCATATACAATAATCTGTTTTAAAGGGTATGTAAATACTTCAATGCATCTTTTGCTTATAGTATACATTTTTTATGCTGAATTTGACAAGGCCTCTGCGGACCGCAAGAGGATTACGGCACCGAACTATAAAGTAGGACACCACGTCTGGCTGTCGACAAGAGGCCTCCGGATGAGTCCCGTATTCCAGTCCCTGTCCTGGGTGTGCCGATCCCCGATGAGACACACACCTTCAGCAATCAGTGGAGGCACACACCTGCGCCTCGTTTCACATAATCACAGTTTATACGTATGGTTTGGGCTTTGCCAGATCGTTGCCTCATGCCTTGTTCCCGCACTCTTCTGATCCTGTTCTTGCTCTCACGTGTACCGACTGCTGCCTGCCTACTGACCTGCCTTTCATGCATGCCAATTTCATTACTGCTGCTTCTGAGTGGTGTCTGTTGGATTCCCGACGTCCTTTTCAATAAAGACGCTTCCCAAACCTCCTCTACACCTCCTGAATTGTGGATTTGGGTCCAACCCTGGGTTCTGGTCATGACATTTGGTCATTAAAATCCTTATTTGTGAAACTATACCAACTTAGACTGTGGACTACGTTATTATCTTCTGTGTGTTTTGGTGCAATAATAAATAAGCCTTGTACACACAAATTAGTGATGCACATCATTCTGCCGATACTTTCTCATACAAGCACAGGCAGACCCATCGCGCTGTACATTGAAGGGCCGTTTGGTCGCGTACCTCTTGACTACATACACAGCGTTTGCATAATTTTAAAACAAGACCGAAAACTTCGTATATACATTTAGGATATCAAAGTCTTTACTATTTATCAGTTTATGACTGACTAAACCAAACAAGAACTTCATAAATGAGGCATATCCTGCTCGTCACCTTCATGATCAGCTATTTTGTCTCCATTCGAACGTGTGTCCTGTCTAACTGGTTCAAATTGCTAACCTTTAACACCTTTATAAAGCTCGTATTCTTCACCGTTTTTGTGGGACCCTTCAAAATAGTGTTCATTGCTCGAAATATTGGAAAATTCATCGTCGTTCTTGCATTGTATTCCAATGCTAAACCATGTTGTAACCGGCTTTTACGTCATGCCCCTCGTCGGGTTTTTCTGCTTTGTTTCTGTCTTTTTCCGGCAAATCCAGCAATGTACACTTTAAGTGCATCGAGCCTTGGATGATGTGTTTAAAAATATTTTAATTTTATCAGAAGAATAACAATGAAGTTATATTTTCCTTGAACCATGTCTGTCTGATGCTTGCAAGGAATTATTTGCAGGTGAAACTGGCAATTTCCCACTGAATTATGTTCATTCCTAAATTGACTGAGTAATTCATAGAAATCAGTTATTTCTAACTTTCTATTTAAAAAAAAAAAGTCAAATACACATGTATACTTGCTCCCACAAGAAAGTTTTAGCGAGACATAAACTTTGGTATAGTCATTTGCAACCTAAAAATAATTGTTGAAAAAAGAGATTTATATTTTTTAATGTTAGCGTGTCATCTGTTTTCTATGTTTGTGTAAACACTTGTGCTTTCTAAATAAATTACTAATTTTTCTTATGTAACTTCTTACTAATACGAATTACTTGTTGGTAACTTATTTTACCCTTTGATGTACAGTTGCTGTGTTATTTATTGTAATTAACCAAATGAAGCAAGTCTCTCCAAGCTATTGATGCCATGGTAACAGAGTGCGTACACCGTGGGTGCTGTCTTTCCAGTGAAGTGAAAAAAAAACACTTGACACAAGGCAGCAGTAAGCAGAAAACAGAGAAACAGAGAAAAGGCTTTATTCGCGATTGAAATTGATACAGCGGTGGTAAAAGGGACAGCATGTGCATTCATTTTTTTGTGTAATATTTCAGAGAAGTCCTCCACCCTGGTGGTTTATTGCCCACATGTAACTTCTTCAATACCCCATAAGGGTTGGGCATTCTGAGGGGAACTGCAGTTTAATCTTATAGGTGAGGAATAAGGGCCCTGACCCTCTCAGACAATTTTAACTTGGGTGTGAAAACTAAAAAAGGCCAATTCTCATCTCTGCTGGGTCCTGTTCAGAGGTTTAATTTAGAGCTTTTATGTTTTTGTGCTCTCTTTATTTGCCAAAATATTGTGAGGCATTCAGCCAGAGGATGGAAGCAAATACGAGGTTGAAACACTCACTGCTGAGTGTAGATGCCAAATTCAATCTCTGGGGCGCAACCAGGACAGATTTAAAAGAAAACAGCAGTTTGTGATCGTAAATTAACTCAGTTGTTAATGGTGGCACAGTGCTTTCAAACACTCATTTACCAAGCAACTAAATCAATGTCACTGAGTGGGAAGGACCTTTCACAAAGATGCTGTAATTTGTAATGAGACATGGCAACCCAGAGGAATTTCCAAGGGTATACCATGTCAGCCAAGTCAGATGAAATTACATTTATTTTGAAATATGATGCTCTTAATAGAGCACCAATTCACCACAAACCCAATCTCAAGGCACTTTACATGGAACAAGTACAAAACCACCTTCCTCTCACATGAAAGAAAACTTACTGCAAGCACTATGATGACAGAGGAAAGGAAAACCTCTTCAAGAAAATGCTTTAATAGAACCAAGGCTCTCTAAATGGCAGCTCATCCCACAGTTGTGCTCACCAACAGCTTCTCCTCCTAGTCTTATCCAAAAGTGTATTTTTAATTATTTGGTATAGACTGATATTAAGAACTTGATTTATGGGACTACTGTGTCCCTGTTGGTCACACCAAATGGACACATTGCTGGAGAGGCATGATCCAAATAATTATGCTGAAAGGCATGCAAGCAATATTGTTCCTGATTTCTACCATTGTTGAAGGAATGCAACCTAATAGTGTACACGCGCCCTGCATTTTAGAGAAGTAGCTTTCATTCACTCAAGAAAGTTAATGACAATGTTTTAAAAAAGCAATGATTTGACAAATGAGCACTGCTTGATTAATAATTGCTTTTCCAGTTTCTGTTTTGAGACACTTTTTCTCTGAAAGTCAAAGTAGAAGATGAGAAGAACATGCACCTTTATGCACTTATTTTCTCGTTATATCATCGTAGAAAATTCTCCAACCACATTGCAATTGTATAGCTGAGTTCGTAATCTTTATCTTGCATGCTTCTTCTCCTGTCCTTGTCCTGTTCTTCCTTCACAGGGTTCAGTGGCTTGGCCAGACCACTGCCCTGTGCGCAGCTGCCTCTGGCAGCAGCTCCTCAACTGTGGCTTATTGACGCTAATTAAGCTATGCATGAAGGCCTTATGTGTTGTATTGTCAGTTGCAGTTTGTTGTGCTTGAGATTGCATCGTGTGTGAGTACGCAAGCGTCTTGTCAATGTATTTCCCTCATTACAGCGTTCCTGTGCCACTATAGTCTAGTCTTGTTTTGTTCATGTCCCAAGTTTTTGACCTGTGTCACATCCCAGTGGTGTGGAGGCGGACCCAAATGCAGGATTCCCAGGCAAAGGCAAAATGTTCAGTGGGTTTTATTCTTAAGAGATGCACAGTTACACAGTCCATGAAAGCAGGATGAAAAAAAAAAAATTAGAAACAGGGTTAAATGACTATAAAGCTAAGTAGTGGAGTAACCTGGGATCTGGCGAAGCATACTCACTAACACAAAGCAACGAATTGGCAAATGCCAGTGACAAAACTCCAACTTAAATAATTGGTGTAATCACAGTGCCACATGTGAAACAGCTGTGACACGCGACAGGTGTCAGAGATGACATCGCCAGGCCACGCCCCTCTTGGCCGTGGTCCAGCCTTGCTCATGACAGAACACCCCCCTAAGGTGCAGATCTTAGATACTACAAAACCAAAAAACAGGGTTAGGGTTAAGCACAAACCCCCCCAACACCAGTCTGTCTGGTGGTCGTATGGGCCACCCAAAATGAGGCGTCTGGCTGAGCAGGTCAGGAGCTTGGCCAGGACGCCAAGCACCAGGGTCCCCACGGGTCGATTCGGATGGACGTCCTCGAGGAGGAACCCAAAAGCGAAGTCGGAACCAAACGGGAGCAGGCGACGACTCCAGACAAAGACCTCCCAGGATTTGGTCCTGAGGCGGCCAGAGATTGGTCGCTGCTGAGTTTTGGTCGTGAGGCGGCCGGGGATTGGAGGTGGCTTGATCAGGAGGTGGTCAAGGATTGGTCGCCACTGTGTTGTGGACATCAGACGGCCTTGAATCGTGGTCATCATACGGCCATGGACCGGTTACCATCGAAGCAGGAGAGGGAGGCAGGCACCGTCGAGACAGGGGCGTGAGGTGATCGTAGACCTGTCACCGTCAAGACAGGAATGTGAGACGATAGAATACCTGTCGCTGCCGAGACAGGAGCGTGAGGTGGCCTCGTTCTGGTCGCTGTCAAGACAGGAGCATGAGGCAGCCGCATGCTTGTCGCTGTCGAGACAGGAATGGGAGACGGTTGAATACCTGTCGCCGTTGGCACCGGAGCGAAGGGGACCGTAATATTGTCATTGCCGGGGTGGGAATGTGATGAAGTCGACGAGCCTCCGCCGCTGCCGGGACAGGAACGTAAGGTGGCCGACGAGCCATCGCTGCGACAGGAATGTGAAGCGGCCGATGAGGCGTCGCCGCTGGCCGGACATGAACATGGGATTTGGAGGGTGGCGCAGAAGAACCACAGGCCGCAGAATGCTGCGTTGTTGCTCTTTCGGTTCCTGAGTTGGCACACCTGAACTAGGCACTTGCCCATGAATGAGAGTCGGTGGTTTTAGTCGGAACCCGACTGGCTTCTCCTCTGGCTCAGAGTCAAAGTTCCCGGTGGGAGACTGGTAGAACCTAGGGAGCATGAATACATTGTTCTTGGGAACAGAATGGAGCAACGGTAATGACAAAGTCCTCTCCCTTTTTATTGGAGGAAAGTAGTTTGTCTCATCTTTTTCTGAATCCTCCCCATCATGTACTTCAGCCCTCTACAGATAACTTTTGAGTTTTATCTTTTTGGAAAACAAACACTGAAGTTGTGTTGGCAGGGTTGTCTTCATCCGCCAAGTCCACTATTTTACTTCAACACTCACCCGGAAGTCTGTCGACACCATGACGTTGTTGTGGCGTGGCAGTGGTTCCATTGCTACTGCGGCGTGAGCGTGGTTTACCAGGGCATATGTTGCCACCGGGCCATGAGCTTGGATCGGCAGCGAGTCTGTGGCTACCGCAATGTGGACTTGGTTCGGCAGCACGTCGGTCCCACCACGACGTGGACCTGGCTCGGTTGCTGGTCGGTTGCCACCGTGACATGGATCTGGCTCACTAGTGGGTCTGTGCTACCACAGCGTGAGTGTGGGTCAGCAGCAAGTCTGTTGCAACTGCAGCGTGGGCGGAGCTCAGCCGGTAATCTAATTCCCACAGAACCTGGTCCATGAGGACCGTAAGTTTGGCACTCTGTCGCTCTATTTCCACCCGTATGTCACGAAAGAAGACCCGGTGGTCCTCAAGTTGCTGCACCTCGCGAGTTGCGGACCCCTCCTCCCTCTGGGCTGGAACTTCGCCATCAGCTACGGTTCCGCTGGCTTGGTCATTGCCGGTGAGACGGTTTCTTGGTTGCAGTGCAGCGGGAGGCACAAGGGTGCTCCCTGCTTGGCGTCTCCTCTGGCCACCATGCGGAGGACACAGATAGATGGCCAAGCGGGTCCCCAAAAAGTATTGGAGGATGAGAACTTGGACCTAGAGGGCGAAGGCACTTGGAAGCTGGAGGCGTAGGGTGGTGACACAACCAGACTGGGGCTGATCACAGGGAGATGAAATTCACAGTCCATCTCCGAATCACTGTCAGGCAGCCGGTCATATAAATTTAGGTCTTCCTCAAAGTTAAAAAAAAATAAGAGTCCAAAAGGATATGCGATGGTGAACGGGTTGTGGTTGGCAGCTAATCATGATTCACGGGCGGTACGGCTGACCAGGCAGGAGACGACAATATAACGGAGCCCACCCGTATAGCAGATGCTTGGTTCTTGGGCGGGCTGCACAATTACACAGTCCATGAAAGCAGGAGCCAAAAAAATGAGAAACAAGGTTTGATGACGATGAAGCAAAGTAGCGGAGTAACCCGGGTTGTGGTGAAGCATACTCACTAACACAAAGCAATGAACTGGCAAATGCCAGTGACACAACTCCAACTTAAATACTTGGTCTAATCACAGTGCCACATGTGAGACAGCTGTGACACGCGACAGGTGCCCCCATGTAGTTATCAGACCTCATTTCATGATTTTTGAACTTTCCCTTTTTGCCACGCATTTTTGTGTTTCTGCCTTTTTGGACTGCTTACCTATGAATGAACTCTGCCTGAATTAAACTACCCTTGAAAATCATGTCCCTGCCTCGAAGTACTGCGTTCGGGTCCTACCCCTTGCCGCATGCCCGTGACAGAATGAACTGGCCCAACACGGACCCAGTGGACTCAGACCCGATAACACCCGAACTTCGAGCCCTACGGGATGAAGAATTTTCTGCCCTTCAACCACACCGGGTCGAAGAATTTGCTGGCTTCTGCTTGTGTTTCAAGGATCAATCAGAGCAGTGGAATCTCATGATGAATCATTTGGGCTCGATGGTTGCGGTTCTCATGCACCAGGCTCTCTCCTGCTCATACTTCAACGCCCAACTCGCCACCATGCTCTCTGGCAACGGCACACGACATACAGCCACCACCTCTCACTTCAGTTTTGGTGGCTTCCGACCTGCAGCCAATCCCTCTCTCTTGCTTCAGCAGCGGCGCTCAGCCCGCAACATTCACCACATTCTCTTGTTCCATTAGCGCCCAACGTGGGCCATCCAGAACATGCTCATGTCTCTTTGGCGTCTGACCCACAACGTTCACCATGTGTTCTTGTTCCGGCAGCGCCCAGCACGTGCCATCCACTATGCGCTCATGTCTCATCGGCGCCCGAACAGCAATATCACGTCCTCTTGTTCCGGTGGCTCGCGGCACGTGGTGTCCAACGTGCACGGGTCTCATCTGCACCCGACCCACAGCGTCCAAGCAGAGTTCACTTTTATGCCTCCCGATGACACTCCATCTTAGCCACGCCAGGCAAAATCTGTCAGTGAATCAACTCGTTCTATATCACCCATGTTTCCCAGTTCACCTTCCCAAGTCCATGTGCGCTTTACCACTCTCTTATTCACCCTTACCAAGCCTCGATGGCAGCAGGCTGAGGGGGCACCTGCTGACCCCCAGCCGCCTCTTGCTCATGTTGTGGCGTTGCCTGACCTCCAGCTGCCTTTTGCTCATGTCATGGTGGTGCTTGACCCCCAGCTGTCTCTTGCTCATGTAGCGGTAGTGCTTGACTCCTAGTCGCCTTTCGCCCATGCCTCCGCGGTGCTCATTCAGCAGCAGCATGCCTCGGTCGAGCACCAGCACCAGCAGCCGCCGGTTCTCGAACATGCCTCGGCGTTGCTTCGTCCGTAGCGATCACTTGCTCCTGTTTGGTTTCGTGGATGTCCACCCGAGTCTTCCCATAGAGACCCTGGTGCTTGGTGTCCTAGCTGACCTCCTGTACTGCTCAGCCAAGCTCCTCGCTTTGGGTGGCCTGGATGGCCCACAGACAGACTGGGGTGTACCTTTTTTTCTCATTCTGTTTACAGTTAGCGCTTTGTCTTTCTTATTTTTTATTTCACCCATCCAGAATTTCTGTCCTGTTCGACTCATTGACTGATCCTCAATAAAACTTCAATTAAAATATGAAGGAATCACAGAGGAAGCTAAAAAACTCCACTGTCACAAAGTAAAGTGGTTTCGGCATAAAGGAGAAGCAAGTTCTCCATTCTGCCTGATCGAACAGCCGAAAAGGACACATATATAAAAAGAAACTCAACCTGCTATAAATCGGCTTAAGCAGACTTTTCGCTGATGCCGGTTTTGACTACGGTATTTATCTATTTATTTATTTTTGTCCGGCGTAATGTTGCTGTTATAAGTAATATACTTGTATTCACTTTTCTGTTAAGTTGTTTCATTTTATCCCAGGACACATTGCCATGCATGTACATGTTTATTCTTAAAATGTTTATTCACATGCATTGTACACTATATAACAAAAAATAGAGAAATTGTCCAGCTCTGCTCGAATTTTGATCAAATTTAGTTTTTCTTTGTTTTGCATTCTGCAGCAATTATAATAGCTGTGGCAACAATACATTTGTGATACATTTGATTTTGACTGGACAATTCAACAAAATGAGAACACAAAAAAGATGCATGTATCTCATTTCTCCAACTCATCCAGTGATTTCCTTGTTTACTCATACTTTATGGTGTCGGTGGTGGGAGGACCAAACGTGAACACAGGTTGTGCAAATCAGCAACTGTGACAAAAAGACATAGCCATAATAGCTTCTATTAGTTACTCTAGTAGAGCGATAAATCCAGATTATACCTAAAATTGCGAATTTGTGATTCAAATACCAAATTTAGCACAATTGTTATTGATGATTTTCTGAACAATTTTAGAACTCTTGCCACCTTGAAAATTCAAGATGGCAAGAGTTCCACAATGATCTTCACCTCTTAATTTTTTCATGATTGCGAAATCCATACTTGATTATTATTTTAGTATTTAGTTTGAAATATGTATTTACAATTCATTGTTGGATTCAATACCAAAAAAACTTTCAATTTGATGCCTACATTTCCAACATTGTTGCCACATCAGATCTTAAGATCTGAACTGAAATTTTATATTTGGGTCTATTCAAGGTGATTTAAATTCATATTTTCTACTGTTTCTTCAAGAATATGTCATCCATCCATCCGTTATCCAAGCCGGTTTTCCTCACAAGGGTCACGAGAAAGGTGGAGCCTATCCCACCAAGCTACTACACCCTGAACTGGTTGCCAGTCAGTCGCAGGGCAGATATTGACACCATCACTGAATGGGAATCGATCCCACATTGCCCAAACCAAAGTCAGGCGTGTGTACCACTCCACCATCAGTGACTCGAAGAATATGTCATGTTTTGGAATATTTACTGGAATCATTTTTACAACAACGATTTTTTTTTTCAAAAACTAAGGTAGAAGGGCAGATTCAAGACCCCAAATGGACCATCCCTGGGACTCACAGCTGTGGTGTCCTTGGGCAAGACATTCATACTCCGAACTGCTTCCCGGGTGCTTCAACTGCCCCGGATCCAGTGTACGCCACTAACTAGTGAGCATGATGGGTAAAATGGCGATAATAAATTTTGTGTACATGAAGATGATTCTTCTTCTTAAGAATATGAGAAGTTATGTCTTTCATCCAACAAGAGTTCGTGGTAAAAGAAATGAATTCTCATGACCAGAACACTAGGCTAGACCCAATATGCATAACTCAAAAGACCAGGTACAGTTCGGGGAGCGTATTTATTCAGTCCAAGGCCGGTAGACAGGCAGGCAGTCCAAACAGGCAACAGTGTTGGAATCATTAGGCGAAAGGCAAGGTCATAAACGAGGCAAGGTTTGGTACACGGAGGATCACAAACAAGAGCAGAGAATTGCGGGAACTTGACATTAGAGTACAACGATCTGGCCAAGGACCAGCCCACACGTGTGGCAATATATCTAGACTGTAACCGGTGAAATAAGAAGCAGGTGGACGCATCTGCTCATCGGAGCAGGTGCGCATCGGGTCAAGGAAGGACACGCCTATGACAGTGCCACCCCCATCCCTTAACCGCCGGCCCCTGATGAGCTAGGGGTCGACAACCTGGAAAGGAATCCAGGATCGCTCTTCAGGACCGTAGCTTTTCTAATCAACTAGATACTGCAACACCATTCCCCAACCGCGTGAAGACAGGAGCTGCCGCATAGCATAGACTGGGCCCCCGTCCACAATACGGGGGGAAGAGGGGGCCTGGCAGGCATGACCAACAAGGACACCCGAGCAGGGTTGAGCAGGCTGACATGAAAGGTCGGGTGGCCTTTGGAAGTCTCGATCTCAAGGTTGACCGGATTGATAATCCTGGTAACAGCAAACAAACCGACGAACCTGGGAGTGAGCTTCCGCGACTCCACTCAGAGTGGTAACCTAACCCTAATCCTGCCTTGAGCTGACAGGCAGATGACTTGACCCACCCTGTAATGTGGTGCTAGCACACTTACGTTCCACCACAGCCTTAAAGGAGTGCCTCTTGTGCAGTAGAATTAGTCGGGCTTGCTCCCAGGTTCCCTTGCAGCGCCTCACAATGGGCAGTGCAGACAGCACCAATGAACTGGAGTCTATGGACCAAAGAAAAGAGGGTGGCTAACCGTGCACAAAAAAAGGAGACAACCCAGTGGGAGTATTCTACCCAGATTAGCTGTTGGCTCCAAGCGCACAGGTCACGAGAAACGAGATACTGGAGCCCCGTCTCCAAGTCCTGATTTTTGCGCTCAGTCTGGCCATTGGTTTATGGGTGATGGCCCAATGAAAGGCTCATAGTGGCCCCGAACAGGGAACAAAAGGCCTGGAGGTGGGGCTCGGAGGCGAGGGCCTGGTGGCCAGGCCTACACCCATGGGGCTCGGCCAGACACAGCTCGAAAGGGTAACATGGCACCTCCTTCCCATGAGCTCACCACCTGTGAGAGGGGCCATAGGGGTCAGGTGCAATGTGAGCTGGGTGGTGGCCAAAGGCGGGGACCTTGGTGATCCGATCCCTGGCTACAGAAACTAGCTCTAGGGACATGGAATGTGGCAGGAAAGGAGCCCGAGTTTGTACGTGAGGTTGAGAAGTTCTGACTAGATATAGTCGGACTCGCCTCTACACACCACTTGGGCTCTGACACCACTCCTATTGAGAGGGGTTGGACTCTGTTCTACTCTGGAGTTGCCCACAGGGAGAAACGCCGAGCAGTTGTGGGTATACTTGTTGCCTGCCGGCTCGGGGTCTGTAAATTGGGGTTTACCCAGATGAGAGGGTTGCCTCCCTTGGCCTGCAGGTAGAGGGACAGGTCCTGACTGTTGTTTATGCTTATACACCAAACAGCAGTGCAGAGTACCCACCCTTTTTGGAGTCCTTAGTGGGAGTGCTGGAGAGCATCCCCTCTGTTGACTCCATCATTCTGCTGTCGGACTTCAATGCCCACGTGGGCAATGACAGTGAGACCTGGAAGGGCGTGATTGGGAAGAACGGCCCCCCTGATCAGAACGCGAGTGGTGTTCTGTGACTGGACTTCTGTGCTCATCACGGATTGCCCATAACAAACACAATGTTCAAGCATAAGGGTGTTCACATGTCCACTTGGCACCAGGACACCTAAGGTCGCAGTTTGATGATCAACTTTGTGGTCGTGTCATCGGACTTGCGACCGCATGTCTTGGACACTCAGGTGAAGAGTGGGGCAGAGCTGTCAACTGATCACCACCTGGTGGTGAGTTGGCTCCGATGGTGGGAGACTATGCCAGTCCGACGTGGCAGGCCCAAATGTATTGTGAGAGTCTGCTGGAACGGCTGGCAAATTCCCCTGTCAAAAGGAATTTCAACTCCCACCTCCGAAAGAACTTTGCTCATGTTCCAGAGATGGCGGGGGACATTGAATCCGAGTGGACGATGTTCCGCGCCTCCATTGCTGAGGTGGCTGACTGGGGCTGTGGCCGTAAGGTGGTCGGTGCCTGTCGTGGCGCCAATCCACGAACACGTTGGTGGACACCAACAGTGAGGGATGCTGTCATGCTCAAGAAGGAGTCCTAGCCAGCATTTCTGGCCTGTGGGACTCCTGAGACAGCTTATAGGTATCGGCTGGACAAGTGAAATGCAGCTCTGGCAGTCGCTGAGGCAAAAAGTATCAGTGTCGAGCTGCTACTACAACGCATTGAGAGGGGCCAGATGAGGTGGCAGGGGCATCTGATTTGGATGACTCCTGGGCACCTCCCTGGTGAGGTGTTCCGGGCATGTTCCACCGGAAAGAGACCACTCATCGTTCGTCTTCCTCCAAACACGGTTAGTGGAGTTATGACCACAAAGTTCCATTTTGGTCTCATCTGACCACAAAACTTTTTCCCATGACCCTTCTGTATCATCCAAATGGTCATTGGCAAACATATGATGGGCCTTGACATGTGCTGGTTTAAGCAGGGGAACCTTCCGGGCCATGCATGATTTAAAACCATGACGTCTTAAAGTATTACCAACAGTCACCTTGGAAATGATGGTCCCAGCTCTTTTCACGTCATTGACCAAGTCCTGTCGTGTAGTCCTGGGCTGATTCCTCACCTTTCTAAGGATCATTGAGACCCCACAAGGTGAGATCTTGCATGGGGCTACACTCAGCTTGAGATTGACTGTCATGTTTAGCTTCTTCCATTTTCTAATGATTGCTCTAACAGTGGACCTTTTTTTTACCAAGATGCTTGGCAATTTCTCCGTAGCCCTTTACAGCCATGTGGAGTTATACAATTTTGTCTCTGGTGTCTTTGGACAGTTCTTTGGTCTTGGCCGTGTTACGAGTTTGAGTCTTACTAATTGTATGGGGTGGACAGGTGTCTTAATGCAGCTAACAATCCCACACAGGTGCATCGGATTCAGGATAATAGATGGAGCAGAGGTAGACTTTTAAAGGCGGACTAACAGGTCTTTGAGGTTCAAAGTTTGAGCTGATAGACAGGTGATCAAATACTTATTTACAGCTGTATCACACAAATAAATTGTTAAAAAAATCATACATTGTAATTTCTGGATTTTTCTTTTTAGATTATCTCTCTCTCAGTGGACATGCACCTACGATGAAAATTTCAGACCCCTCCATGATTTCTAAGTGGGAGAACTTGCAATATAGCAGAGTGTTCAAATATTTACGTATTTTCTTCACTGTATTTGTATTTTTTTTAATTGCAATTTTTTTATTCTACAAACCACCATGGACAGCATTCCTTGCGTACTGCATCACAGGGTGGTATGCTCGAGCGCACTGCAAAGAGTGAACAGCACCCAAAATTAGTGGCTGCATTCTCCAGATGAGTTTGCTTGATCTCGCAACTGAAGCAGAGCTATTAACATTGCCAAGGACTACCTCACCACCATAATGACTTTTGTGTTTGTTTTTGTTACTCTTCTGTTCAACATTGGAGTACTAATGTGCAATAATCTTAACAATGCCAAGACATGAGCAATCATAAGGTAGAGCCCTTATTTTTTAGTTTTTTTTTTTTTTTTAGCAAAAACTTTGCTTTGATTGTGAATATTTCATCTGAGTTACTTTATATTTTATGTAATGTTTTATTGAATGAATTTATATTGGTTTAAGCACTTTGTAGCAAAGCCCTCTATATCTTGTTGTCTGTCAAGTCCCATCGGAACGAGAGTAGGACCCAAATGCAGGAACTCGGAAGACGCAAGGTAGTTCAAGAAGAGACACGTTTAAAATATGCAGAGGTCGGGGATCGAGCAGGACTGTGTCTGTGTTGCCGCGCAGCGGGAGGCACAAGGGAGCGCCCGGCCGGGGCGCCCCCTCTGACCGCCACGCGGAGGTCCTGGGTAGATGGCCAAGCGGGTTCCCTCGTACAGATTAGTGTACTTGGACCTACAGGGCGAAGTCGCTCGGGTGCTGGAAACGCGGGGAGGTGAAACAAACTGACTGGGATGAAAAGCCGGGCAAAGAGATTCGAAATCAAAGTCATCGGAGTCGTACTCAGGCAGCCGGTCATACAAATCACGGTCCTCCTCATATTCCGAAAAGTCAGAGTCCAGAAGAATATGAGGAGCCGGACGGGTCGTGTTCGGGACGTATTCATACCTCGCTGGCGGAGCGTAAGACACGGAAGTGGAGGACGTCAAGGAGCCTACCCGGATTGGACAGGCTTGGTCCTCCGGCAGACGGTCTACCTTGCGTCGGTCCCGGCGACGCCGGGTCTTCCCTGCTGGGTCCTGTTGTGGCCAGTTCGTTCTGTCACGACCCATCGGAAACGAGAGTAGGACCCAAATGCAGGAACTCGGAAGATGCAAGGTAGTTCAAGAAGAGACACGTTTAATATATGCAGAGGTCGGGGATCGAGCAGGCAGTCCGGTGCAGCAGCGGTAGTTGGGACGTCGAGCGACGAGAACAGATGAGCGGACAGCCAGGAGTCGGTACACAGGGTAACAATCAACGCAGGCAGAAGTATCGAAGGAGTCAGTACAGGAGTCGGTACACACAGGTTCAATCAGGGATACCGGGGCACACGAATGGGACATGAAGATCATTACGAACTGGCGCCGGCCAGTTGTCATCGCGGTCATATAAATCCATAGCATGATCAGGCTGCATGAGGCGCAGGTGTACACCTTCCAATCAGCGCACCTGCGCGGACACCCGCACAGCTCGTGCTGAAGCGGCAGGATCATGACATTGTCAGCATATAATGACATATATATATATTACATATAATGACAATGAAGACTTTTGATGAATTAATCTGGAGTATGGAAAAGATTGAGACCTCTTTAGTCACACATTTTAATTATATTACATTTGTACCAAAAGGCCTTTTTTTCATATATTAAAATGGATTTTAGTGCACAACTGGATAAAATAATTGAGACTCACAGTTAGTGTACTTTTAACACGGGGAAAATGCATTTAATTGTGTTGCAATACATCCATCCATCCATATATTTTCTGAGCTGCTTATCCTCACAAGGGTCGCGGGAGTGCTGGAGCATATTCACAGCTGCCATTGCGAAGGAGCTATGGCAGTCACTCACATTTAATGAGCGTGCCGTCGCGCTCGCAAATCAGCACAGTTGAGCACGAATAATCTCGCGTGTAAAATTTGTTACGAATAGAAATACATAGACATTCTCAGCGCACATGAAAACCAGTCCAGCGCAGCGAACCACAGTCTGACTCTTATTTTTTTTATTTATTTTTTTTTAACAAGTAACCACCTCTCTTGCCCGTTTACCTGAATCTGGCTCTTAAAGGGGTACACTCATAATTTCAAACACCGTCTACCCACAGTCTGGGCTACGTAGAACATGCTGCTTGTGCTTACTCTCAATAATGGTAAAAGTAAAAAAAAAAAAAGGAAGTGCTTTTGCTCTAATGAATGTCGGGGTATAATAATCGAAGAAAAAGTGGTGAAACTGGACGAGATTTTCTCTTTTTTGAGTAAAAATGGTCTGGTCTGAAGCCAAAGTAGAAAGTACAGGATGAGATGGTGTCTAATGTTAAAATCCCACCTTGGTACGGCCTGGTCGAGGATGAAAGCACGGACAATACAGTGCACAAAAAGCTAATTATGTATTTTAAATGTAGGAGGCAACATAACATTAACCATAAGACTGTTTGGAAGCATCATTTCGCTTTCAACATGCATTGCTAAAAATATTCTGCAAGCAATAATTGAGTTTTACACCAAGAAAAACAGACGGGGATATCTTTGTGGGTTGAAAAAAAATGAAACAAAGCTGCAAGCAACCTTTCAAATTTATAGTTCATAGTTGGGTTGCTTTAGTTACAGTCACTCACATTTGATGAGCACGACCGCGCGCCTTAGCGCTCTCAAATCTGCACAGTCGAGCATTAAAGATCAGCCGTGTAAAAATATAGTCTTGACATAAATTTATGTGTTTATTTCATAAAAGTTGTTAACTAAACAAGCCTGCTCCTAAAAAATCAGTCTTCATCTGGAAACAGGAAATGCAAGGCAACCGTACTAAGCATGTCCGGAAATGATGCCAAAAGCACATGTTCAGAGCGTCTTCATGTACTGCGAGCGCATTTACATTGAAAGTCATCAACATAATGAGCCATGTCAAAGTAAATTCATTTACACCAGGGGTGCTCAATGCCTGAATCACGAGGCAGTTATGGTTGATTGTGTGACGGCGTGCCCAAAAGAAAAAAAAAATAACAAGACGTTCGACTATCATCCACCTCGTCGTTTGATTCAGGTGTGACCAATACGTCGACCGCACGCACATAAAGGCGCGTTCTAGCAAGCCGGGCTCCTATTTACAGTAGGCACACATAGCGCGCGTGCCCCCCCACCTGCCCCGCTAACTATAATATGTATGGAATTGTAATTTACTTTGACTTGATCAGTCATTTTCCCCGTGTGACGTGTTATCTTGAAGTTGAAAACTTTTCCCCTCTACATGCTTTGGGAAGATATAGATCTAGTGCTAGCTTTCATTAATAGTTTGACAATGTCAATACCGCCGTAAATTACGCTACATTACAACAATACATCATGATTGCCATCAGAAATGTTTGTTACAATGTATTGCTAGCTTAATGTCACTAACCCCGATTATATTTAACTAAACTTCCGTATTTTCAAAACATTGCGGGTACAGACCGTTCGTGTTCATTCCTTAACAGGCCAGTGCATTTATTTTTTCTTCAGAAAAACTTTGTCAGATCAAGAATTTTTATTGATGAAAAATTTTAAATATCGTTTTACATCATGTTCTGTTAATGTCAGTTGAAATTGGAAACACATGTAGGGGAAAGAACAACAGCAACAAAAAACTCATACCCAGGACCCAGAGACACCCCTCAGAACCAAATCTCACTCATGAATAATTGCATTGGAACTGGACTCAACCCCCAGAACAGACTCAAATTGTGTCATGGACTCAATCAACTGACACAGGCCTCATGACCCTGCCAAAGCGTGAGGTAAGTCGGCCCTCAACATCTGATATCAGGGTGCGGTCTAAGCAGGCAGGCGTCAAACACGGTGGGGACGGATGCACTGCTACAGGTGAAAATGGCGGGATGTCAGGACATGGGGGTACATCAATGGAGGACTTATCGTGAACCCATGACGAAGTGCAGCCACCATCCCTGTCATCAACAGTGGAAAGGGAACCAACGAGGGGTGGACTACCTGTTGCAGCACGTAACCACTCCAAAATAGGCAGAGGCACAAAAACGCAAGGTTAGAGGCAAGGTCCAAAAACAAGAAACGATGTCCAATGACTATGAGGCAAAACTTGACAACATGAACAAAAAAACGTAAAAAGACTATGAAGGCAAAGATACGTTGTGACAAATGGATGCTCTACACAAGGCTTGCAGCTTACGCAGAGTCGCAGAGAATCCAACATGCAGTAATGCAACGCAATGAACTGGCAAATGCCGATGACACATTCAAAACTTAAATGCCTGGTCTTATTAGTGTCCAATGTAAAGCAGCTGCATGACAGCTGTCAGAGGTGGGACCACCCAGGGTAGTGGTTTGGTCATGCCCCACGCAGGATGCATCGCCAGGGCAGTGGCTTGGCCATGGCCTTAACAGACCCCCCCTGCCCCAAGGCGGAGAACGACAGAACAACAAAAATGACCTGGGGAGGGCAGAGGAGGGCCCGGGCGAGGGCACGAAGCCCCACTCAGTCTGTCTGGTGGCCGTCCAGGCCACCCAAAGCGAGGAGTCCGGCCGATCAGGTCAGATGGTCAGCCAGGACGCCAAGCACCAGGGTCCCCACAGGGGGACTCGGGCGGATGTCCTCGAGGAGGAACCCGAAGACACAGCAGGAACCAAACAGGAGCAGGTGATGGCTTCTGATGAGGGCATCCCGAGACGTGGCCGTTGCCTGGGCAAAAGACTGCTGTGGTTCAGGTGCCTTCGAGGTGTGGACGCAAGGCCGCTGTGGATCAGTCATCGCTGAGGGATGGTCGTCAGGCGGCCCTGGATCAGTCGTCGCCGAGGTGTGGTCGTTAGGCAGCCGTGGATCAGTCGCCGCTGAGGCATGGTCGTCAGGCGGCCATGGATCAGTTTCCGCCGATTTGTGGTCGTCAGGCAGCCGAGAATTGGTTGCCGGTGAGGTGTGGTTATCATACAGCTGTGGATCAGTCGCCGCCGAGGCGTGGTTGTCAGGCAGCCGAGGATCAGTCGCCGTTGAAGCAGGAAAGCGAGGCAGCTGCACATTGGGAACATTACCTCTGGATTGACAGACTGGGGTGGTGGTCCTCCTATTTAAGAAGGGGGACTTGAAGGTGGGTTCCAACTACAGGGCGATCACACTCCTCAGCCTTCCTAGTAAGGTCTATTCAGGGGTGCTGGAGACGAAGGTCTATCGGAGAGTCTAACCTCAGATTCAGGAAGAGCAATGCAGTTTTCATCCTGTCTATGGAACAGTGGACCAGCTCTACACCCACGGCAGAATCCTTGAGGTTGCAAGGGATTTCGCCGCACCAGTCTACTTGTGTTTTGTGGCCTTGGAGAAGGCTGTGTCCCTCAGGGAGTCCTGTGGGGCTTTCCTCGGGACATGGACACACTGAAGAGACAATGTCTCTCGGCTGACATGGGAGTACCTCGGAATCCCTCCGGAAGAGCTGAATGAAGTGGCTGGGGAAAGGGAAGTCTGGGTATCCCTGCTTAAGCTACTGCTCCTGCGACCCGACTCAAAGAAGCAGTAGTATTGGATGGATGGATGGATGGATGGATGGATGGATGGATGGATGGATGGATAACAAGAATCATTTCCAGTTTTTTGTATTTGAATCTTTAAAGATAGCTGCAACGTATGCAGTTGATTCCAATTGCACAAGTTGTTGCTGCTCATCTCCTAACTGGTACATCTAAGGGGGAGCACAAATCTCTTGTTGTGGCTTCCTGGCTGTCTGTCCTCTTTACTGTTCAATTTAAGATATGCCATTTTTCTTCAAATCTCTCTGAATCACAACATCACTATGCCCCTGCCTGATGCCTCAGGTCTACTGTCCAGTTGCTCCTGCAAGTAGCAAAGTTTAAGTTCCCATTGAGCCATTTTCCATTGCTGGTCAAAACTGTAGATCGTCCACTTTCCCTTTGGGGTAATTTTACCATTACTTGATTAGCGTGAGTTTGGGGGAAATGGGGAAATGGAAAGAAAGCCACAAATACCATTTCTGACACTATCCTTACCACTTTTGGCTTACATTCTCTTGTATTTTATTTTCTATTGCCTCTCTTGGTCAAGGCTGAAGAAATGCAGGTCATGCACCTGTGGCTGGTGGTAAAATTCATGAAAAATATTGAGGCATCAATTGTATGCACAGGGTTTCCACCCTATTAATTTAGATGAAAATGATGAGAGCACAAAATGTTTATTCGGGCCATCTCATAACCTGACACCATATACCGTTGATTAATTATTTATGTGCCTGTGTGGTTCATAATAAAGCCGGTTATCAGGAAGTGTCACTGAAGTTATGTGGATTTGAGTTTGCCATTGAATTGATTCCAGCACTCGCAGGATATTAGGTGGTCTTTTAATTATTTCTCTTGTCTTCTTTTCCTTTCGGCTTGTCCCGTTAGGGGTTGCCACAGCGTGTCATCTTTTGCCATCTTAGCCTCTCCTGCATCTTCCTCTCTAACCCCAACTGCCCTCATGTCTTCCCTCACCACATCCATAAACCTTCTCTTTGGTCTTCCTCTCGCCCTTTTGCCTGGCAGCTCCATCCTCAGCACCCTACCACCAATATACTCACTCTCTTGCCTCTGAATATGTCCAAACCATCGAAGTCTGCTCTCTCTAACCTTGTCAGCAAAACATCCAACTTTGCCTGTCCCTCTAATGAGCTCATTTGTAATCCTATCCAACCTGCTCACTCTGAGCGAGAACCTCAACATCTTCATTTCTGCCACCTCCAGTTCTGCTTCCTGTTGTTTTTTCAGTGCCACCGTCTCTAATCCGTACATCATGGCCGGCCTCACCACTGTTTTGTAAACTTTGCCCTTCATCCTAGCAGAGACTCTTCTGTCACATAACACACCAGACACCTTTCGCCAGCTGTTCCAACCTGCTTGGACCCGTTTCTTCACTTCCTTACCACACTCACCATTGCTCTGGATTGTTGACCTAAACTATTTGAAGTTGTCCACCCTCGCTATCTCTTCTTACTGGAGCCTCACTCATCCCCCTCCACCCCTCTCATTCATGCACATTTATCCTGTTTTACTTCGGCTAATCTTCATTCCTCTCCAAGAGGATTCCAGTCTAACCTCATCTGTCAGCCTATACATTACCACTGCAAACAGAAAGGGGCTCAGAGCTGATCCCTGATGCAGTCCCACCTCCACCTTAAATTCCTTTGTCACACCTAAGGCACACTTCACCATTGTTCTGCTGCCATCATACATGTCCTGTACTATTTTAACATACTTCTCTGCCACACCAGACTTACGCATGCAGTACCACAGTTCCTCTCTTGGTACTCTGTCATAGGCTTTCTCTAGATCCACAAAGACACAATGTAGCTCCTTCTGACCTTCTCTGTACTTTTCCACTCGCATCCTCAAGGCAAATAATGCATCTGTGGTACTCTTTCTAGGCATGAAACCATGCTGTTGCTCGCAGATACTTACTTCTGTCCTGAGTCTAGCCTCCACTACTCTTTCCCATAACTTCATTGTGTGGCTCATCAACTTTATTCCTCTATAGTTCCCACAGCTCTGAACATCCCCTTTGTTCTTAAAAATGGGAACTAGAACACTTTTCCTCCATTCTTCAGGCATCTTTTCGCCCGCTAGTATTCTGTTGAATAAGTTGGTCAAAAACTCTACAGCCATCTCTCCAAATTGCTTCCATACCTCTACCGGTATGTCATCAGGACCAACTGCCTTTCCATTGTTCATCCTTTGTAGTGCCTTTCTGACTTCCCCCTTAATAATCATTGCCACTTCCTGGTCCTTCACACTTGCCTCTTCAACTCTTCCTTCTCTCTCATTTTCTTCATTCATCAACTTGTCAAAGTATTCTTTCCATCTATTTAGCACACTACTGGCACCAGTCAACACATTTCCATCTCTATCCTTAATCACCCTTACCTGCTGCACATCCTTCCCATCTCTATCCCTCTGTCTGGCCAACCTGTAGACATCCTTTTCTCCTTCTTTCGTGTCCAACTTGGTGTACATGTCTTCAAATGCCTCTTGTTTAGCCTTTGCCACCTCTAGCTTTGCCCTACGTCGCATCTCGATGTACTCCTTTCACCTCTCCTCAGTCCTCTCAGTATCCCACTTCTTCTTCGCTAATCTCTTTCCTTGTATGACTCCCTGTATTTTGGGGTTCCACCACCAAGTCTCCTTCTCCCCTTTCCTACCAGATGACACACCAAGTACTCTCCTGCCTGTCTCTCTGATCACCTTGGCTGTCGTCGTCCAGTCTTCCGGGAGCTTCGGTTGTCCATCGAGAGCCTGTCTCACCTCTTTCCGGAAGGCCGCACAACATTCTTCCTTTTTCAGCTTCCACCACATGGTTCTCTGCTCTACCTTTGTCTTCTTAATCTTCCTACCCACCACCAGAATCATCCTACATACTACCATCCTATGCTGTCGAGCTACACTCTCCCCTACCACTACTTTACAGTCAGTAACCTCCTTCAGATTACATCGTCTGCACAAAATATAATCTACCTGCGTGGTTCTACCTCCGCTCTTGTAGGTCACTATATGTTCCTCCCTCTTCTGGAAATAAGTGTTCACTACAGCCATCTCCATCCTTTTTGCAAAGTCCACCACCATCTGTCCCTCAAAGTTCCTTTCCTGGATGTCATACTTACCCATCACTTCTTCATCGCCCCTGTTTCCTTTACCAATATGTCCATTACAATCTGCACCAATCACAACTCTCTCGCTGTCTGGGATGCTCAGAACTACTTCATCTAGTTCCTTCCAGAATATCTCTTTCAACTCTCTGTCACATCCTACTTGTGGGGCATAGCCGCTAACCACATTATACATAACACCCTCAATTTCAAATTTTAGTCTCTTCACTCGATCTGATACTCTTTTCACCTATAAGACATTCTTAGCCAGCTCTTCCTTTAAAATAACCCCTACTCCATTTCTCTTCCCATCTACTCCGTGGTAGAATAATTTAAACCCTGCTCCTAAACTTCTCGCCTTACTACCTTTCCACCTGCTCTCTTGGATGCACAGTACATCAACCTTTCTTCTTATCATCATGTCAACCAACTCCGGAGCTTTTCCTGTCATAGTCCCAACATTCAAAGTCCCTACACTCAGTTGTAGGCTCTGTGCATTCCTCTTTTTCTTCTGACGATGTATCCGGTTTCCTCCTCTTCTTTGTCTTTGACCCACAGTAGCTGAATTTCCTCCGACGCCCTGCAGGTTAGGACCGGCCTACAGATTGCACTGGTTTGTGCCCCCATAGGGCTGCATTAATTACTTCTCTTATATGGGTGGAAATAAAAAAAAAGTAACAGCTGGATACTTTGACTTCAGTCATAAAGGTCTAATGAGCCAGATTACCTTGAAAGTCATTCAATAATGGAGGGCTTCGTGATTCTGTGATTCTAGCTAACAGAAGGAATGTGACTTGGGAAATATAACTGCAAGCTTTCACACTGCCATGCACCCCTTGACTTCCATGCTGATTCTTGCAAAACATACTCTCAGCTTCATCCCCAATGACATCCACCTCCTTGGGTTCACAAATGTAAAGCAGATGGCTATGCATCTGAGGTTCAGCCTCAGAGAATTAAAACAATCCCCATCATGGCAGAGTGGGCATCAGTTCTGCATTCTGCATGTTTACCCATTCCCTTCTTTTCAACTGTTCTTTTATCAAGCGACCAGTCATCCCATCAACATTCAAAAGCATGTGTCATCTCAAACTTTTCCACTGTAGATGTAGATTTTTCGTTTTGGTACCTACCTTCTTAAACCCAAGATTTATGTTGAATGTCAATGCATCAATTGCAACTTACAAGTGTAGGGGGAGGGGAACAAGGATGTTTCAGTTATTTTTTAAAATATTTAAATAGATTTTTTTTAAAATCATGATTAAACTTTTGGTGAAATATAAATCGATTAATCCAGGAAGAAAATGTAGAAATTGAAACATTGATTTATTAGATAGGTGTCAAAAAATGTGAAGGAGTACACTGGCAGTAGGCTTCTTCAGATATAGTAACCAAATAGGGACTTTCATTAAGTAAACAAGGATCTTGCAATAATAGTGTATAAAATCTGTTTTGGTACACTTGACCCCATTAAGGACCAGGAATGTAATTCAACCTCCTTCCTTTCTTTGTTCTGCTTGACATTTTTCAATATACACACAAGTCTGACTGGGAAGGGAAATACTCAAACATTTACTGTAGTTTACTAAAATTTAAATAAAAAACATATGTTCTGACACTGCTGTAGGTCAAATAAAAGGACAATTGACATAATGTTTTTAAAAGTTTGATTTTTGAGGCCGGCCACTGAAGAAACAACAGGAAGCAGAACTGGAGGTAGCAGAAATGAAGATGCTGAGGTTCTCGCTTGGAGTGAACAGGTTGGATAGGATTACAAATGAGCTCATTAGAGGGACAGGCAAAGTTGGATGAGGGAGGACATGAGGACAGTGGATGTTAGAGAAGATCTACGAGATAGGCTTAGATGGAAAAAGATGACATGCTGTGGTGACCCCTAACGGGACAAGCTGAAAGCAAAAGAAGAAAAGAAGTAGAAGATTTTTAAAAATGTCTAATTTTGAACGCAATTAAAGACAAAATGTAGTTCCTGAAGTTTCACAGCTATATATTGTCTTACAGAGGCCCTGGTGGATTTCAGCCATCGTGCCTTGAGTGCCTCATTTATATACCTTGTTGTGGAGCAAATCAGATAAAGTGAGGTTATTGACCCACACGGCCCAATGATTGTTGTGTGATGTAGCTGCAGCACAAATTGCAAAGGGATTAATCAACGACTAGTTATCTAACCTCAATGTGCTCTGATTAGAGCTGCTTCCAAGGTAACATTTGCGCTTGCGCAAGCAAATGTGAAAGGGTAGCACAGCATTAGGCAAACAGAAAGGCTATCTTGAGTCCACCTGCAGGCATGTAAAAATATACTTGTTGGGGTACCTTTCTACAACGGAACATGCTTCATTAGTTTTGCTCTTCATTTGTACTAATACCTCCCTGTGGTCTAGCTCGTGTGAGTGCCAAACATATTTTGCAAACCAGATAATATATAAAAGGGAGCATATCGATAATGTCAAACAACCATTCATCCTCACATTCACGCCTACGAGCAATTTATAGTCTTCAATCAACCTACCATGCATGTTTCTGGGATGTGGGAGGAGTACCCGGAAAAAAACCATTCAGGCATGAGATGAACAGGCAAACTCCACACAGGCAAGACAGGATATGTACCCGGGTCCTGAGAACAGTGAACAAGATGTGCAACAAGTCAAGCACTGTGTTGCTTTAATAATTATTTATTTATAGTTTCATTATTATGATTAGTCTACAAAAAGCTTTATTAAATTGTATCAAGACAAACATGGGATGAAATTCTATACATCCATTATCCAAGCCACTTATCCTCACCTCAGGGTCATCTGAGTGCTGGTGTCTATCCAAACTATCTTTGGGCAGGAACACCTTGTACACCCTGAACTTGTTCAAGCCAATCGCAGGGAATGAAATTTAAATATAAACATTTCATTATCTGACTTTTTATGGAAATGTGTCAGTTAGTGAACATGTGACATCTTACCAACTGGGGAAGAAGAAGGTTTTTGTTTGTTAGTTTTCCCTGGTGCTCAGTTTACTTTGTTTTTCAAAGAAACAAAAAATGCGACTTTCCAGAAAAATTACAGAAAAAATAAGATTTGAAAAACTCTTACTATTAATGTGACAAGCTTATATTATGTGTTGTAATTATTCATCTGTTGGGTATTCTGCCGAAGGAATGTCAGAGACCTTTTATCAAGATACCTAAGAACTTTAAATTGAACAACAAAAATCAAAATTGGATAATATTTCACATTTAAAGATCAAGTGTCATGAAATGTATGATTTTTAGGATGTTATTAATGAAAAAATGGCAGCCGGTATGGACCCATCCATTTTTTTAAACCACAAAACATGAATTTGACCTATATGGCTTTTTGTAACTCCCGCCATGAACATCCTCTCAAGAGATTTGTTTTCGACAAGAAGCAGGAAGTGATGTTGGAGGCAGTAGCGCGCTTAAGTGGACTCGTTTCTTTCTATTGGTTTTACCTGCGGGAAGATAGCTCATTGTTCCTTCGTGTTAGCCGAAATGCCGGCTCGTTGCATTGCTGGATATTGCTCGAACACACGGGAGGATGGATTTGCTCTTCATACTTTTCCAAAAGATCCGGTTTGTCGTGAAAAATGGATTGCACAGGTGCAAAGGACGAGAGCTTCATGGTTCCAAATGACAGGTTGGTGTGCATACAGCTACTAAAAAAAATAACAACAACAGTTTGGGGGGCATAATCCGTAATTCAGGGGTGCTAAATGAGCACATAAGAATGTTTCTGTGCAGCAGCCGCTGAAGGACGGCCTCTGCAGGCCTTGTGAAAAGCTACCAGCCTTGTCGACAATGCCGAGCCGGCCGCTGGCCTTGTCAGGCAGGGAGGCTCATTGCGGCGCCGGGCTGCGGTGGCTCATCTCTGCCGCGGAAGTTGATCAGACGGGAAGGCGGTTTGGACACGGTGTTGTCGTCATTGCTTGTGGGCGGCATTGTTTTTATCACCGTGGCATGGAGGATGATCAGGCAGGGAGATGGTTTGGCCGTGATCCGCATATTATCTAAATATGACTCGAAACAATGGGGTAATATTGCCCCAGTAAGTTCCCTCGGTTGTGAGATGTCCTCTTCTTCGAAAACAGCTTCCGTGTCAGAAGGGGCGTGTTCGTCTCCCACAGTAGGGGCCACAGCGTGTTTTCAATGCCCGAATGTCCGGGGTGACGTCACAGGCAGGAGATGCAGCCAATATGGCGACCACTTGGATGTCGAATGACACTTCCGCAACTTTGCGCATGGATGACTCGCTCTCCGCTCATATTTATTTTTTTGTAAAGACATTGAAATGAATAATGTTATATGTACTTTTCATTTCAACATCTATTTTAGAATGTTTATAGGGATGACACTTGACCTTTAAGTCAAACTGGGAGCAATACCAGACAGCAGTCAGTCATTTTCTAAAAAAACACAACAGTATCAGCCAATATCTTGGATTTGGACTAGTTAGCATATTTGCTTGACATTTCTGAGGTCCTGGGTTTGAAAGCCTGCCTTCATGTGTGGAGTTTGCATTTCCTCCCCATGCCCAGGTTGGTTTCACTGGGTTCTCTGGTTTCCTACCACATCCCTAAAACTTTCATGGTAAATTAATTGAAGACTTGTCTGGAGGTGTGAATGTGAGTGAAAATGTTTGTTCGTGTATATGTAACCTGTGACTGGCTGGAGACCAGTTCAGGGTATGCCCATTCTCTAGTCAGAAGTCACCTGAAGAGTGGTGAGGATATGCCATAAATATCCAAGAGCACTAGATAAGAGAGGACAGAAAAGGGTAGAACAGCATGAGGGAAAATGAGGAAGGCAATACTTCTGTCAGTGGTGGGGTGCATTTTTTTTTTGTGTGTCCAAACACCTGTAAGAACTTGTAAGTTGATATATTAGTATAACCTGCATTGTTATAAGTGATCCCAATGCAAGTAATTAAAGTGTATAGTGTTTCTATCAAACTTATTAGTGACTGAAGACCATATTTCATGTATGTTAGTCCACTGGTGCACAGAGTTACTGACCCAGCACATCGAGGAAAGGTGAGGGTGTCTCCACACACAAGGGGAGGTGGGCAGGGCTGAGTTATCGACTGTATCCAGCAAGTGACCCAACCAGGAGGACACCACCGTCCACCTAGGATGCAGAAATTCCTAACAAAAGCACCCCGACTAGTCCCAAGGGGCACAAATCAAGTAAACTCCCCAAACTCAAAAAAAAAAGAACTGAAACTAAGGACCGCCTGGAGCCGAAACATGGACACAGAACAGGTGGTGCTAAAAAGGGGCGGGCAGACTCTCACCCATCTGCAGCCTGACAATCCAAGGAGGGCGCAAGCCTAAGGAGTGAATCCCTACTACCCTCCCTATTATTATGGCTTAATATTATTATTACGACTGGTGACTGGTACAACTGGTAACAATTATCCTTGTACGCTGGTTGTGTGTGTTGGGATGTAATGCATTAAAATTGCAGAAACTGGTGGGCATATGATGAGACGGTCACAGGGCAATAAAGACTCAGAACTGTCACCTCCACCCAGACTGACCAGCCCCCCAAAGGATATGCAAACAAGTTAAAAGTGAGTTAAAAATCAGTGGCAGAGAAGCAGAGTGGGCCAGACAACAGGCCAGAGTGCCAGGACACCTAACCAAGTGTCCCCCCCAGCCCAACCTGCCCAGCACAGAGAAGAGGGGGGGGGGAGTAGGTCTGGGCATCCCCCGAATCTGAGCGAACCTAGTCCCCAAACCTGACCTGGCCACAAACAACCCCCAAGCCCGACACCCCCAGGGACCCAGGTAAAAAAAAGCCACCACAGCTCAAATAAAGGGTGCCAAAATGACAAAGATGCATCCTCCCAGCAGCCTGCAGTCAGGACCAAAATGAACGTTTGACTGAGGGCACTCCACAACCAGCACCAACATCAAACCCACGAACCGAAAGTTAATGCATGTGGAAACATCTCAACCGGCCAAACACCCATCTATCATCTCCCATCTAAAACCCAAATACACCATCACCAATGCAGCTGCCCTCCCATGATGCCAAAAGCCTTAACCTGACCACCTGCTCCAATCCTAAAGTCCCCCACCCTGAAGGGCACACATTACACCATCACCTTGACACAAAAGCAACCATACATGGTACCATCAATTGCCCCTCCTATCCCTTTCAATGGATGAAACCTAATGCCATAAATACCACCCTACACCCACAGACAAGGCACAAGCCCATTATCTGTAACACCATGAGACAACTCCCATGCAAATCCAGCCCCAATCCACCATAATACAAAGCCACCACAGCGATGTTCCAGTCTAATGCCAAGTCCCCCTCCCTGTTGACAACACCGAAGCAAGCTCCAAAATCATCAGCGTAAAAATGCAACAGGCTGCCCACCCCACCATCTGTACCAATGTTGACACAGAAACACTCCACAGCATCACCCACCCAGCTGATCGAGAGCCGACTCTACCAAAGTCCAGAGTATGCCAAACACTGTGAAAGTCACCCCCACACAACATAAATACACCCTATGCGCCACACCAAGGAGACCAGCCACCAACCTCAACAGAGTCAAGCCCCAGCCCTGTGCCGCTACCATGAGGCATAAGCACACCCTTGTGTGTCCCAGAAGGATAGGGTTGAAGTGCATACAACTAACCTTGTGCCGTGTACAGAGGTCTAAAAAGACAAGAAATAAATTAGTCACATTACTTTGGATTTACTTTACTTTACATTACATTTCTGTGACATTCTTTCCCAGATAAACAGAGTCAAGGTTCAAGGTTCACGATTTCAAATGAAAGGTGATAAACTTTTCTCAAAGTTATCCATTTGCTTATTATATTTAGCAGAGGTATTCGCTGGTGTTATATCCAAATAAAATATACAAGGAATTTGTCTCTGGTAGTGGGATACTATTCTGCATGACAACAGTTATTGTCCATCCATTCATCCATCCATCCATTTTCTTAGCCGCTTATCCTCACAAGGGTTGCGGGGAGTGCTGGAGCCTATCCCAGCTGTCAACGGGCAGGAGGCCAGTTACACCCTGAACTGGTCGCCAGCCAATCGCAGGGCACATGGAGCGGACAACAGTCGCACTCACAATCACAGTTACGGGCAATTTAGAGTGTCCAATTAATGTATGTAATGGAGGAAACTGGAATGTCTGGAGAAAACCCACACAGGCACGGGCAGAACATGCAAACTCCACACAGGCGGGTTCGAGATTGAACTGTGATCTCAGAACTGTGAGGCCAACGCTTTCCAGCTGAAACACCGTGCCGCCACTGTTTAGATAATTATAATAATTATATGTATTCTGCACTGTTCCCTCCATCCCTCCATCCTTCTGTACATGTTATTGTGAGTTGAAGCCTATACCATCTAGGCTGGACACTGGAGAGGTTAAAAGTAACCCAGAGGACACTTATTAAAATACACCAAGATTTAAGACATTTTTGTTAAAACACTAACATACTTGGAACATAATTGTTTTTTGAGGATTTGGTAGCAACCACCAATGAATATAACATAGTGCATTTACCAAATATCCAAGAATATTTCAACACACGTAAAGTAAGGAGTGAAGCACACGTAATGTAATCAGTGAACAGTATGTAAGGTAAAACAAAAAACAGAACAGGTAAAACAAAGAAGAAAAAGTAGTCACATTTGGTAAAATGTGGTATCCATCCATTATCCAAGCAACGCATCCTCACAAGAGTCATGGGAAAGCTGGAGCCTATCCCAGCTAAACTTCGGGTGAAAGGCAGGCTACAACCTGAACTTGTTGCCAGTCATTTGTCGAGCTGATATCGACACCATTACTGAGCGGGAATCGATCCTACACTGCCCACACCAAAGACAGGCATGTGTACCACTACACTATCAATGACTTCTCTCTCTCTCTCTCTCGAGAGAGAGAGAGAGAGAGAGAGAGCTCTCTCTCTCTCTCTCTCTCTCTCTCTCTCTCTCTCTCTCTCTTCTCTCTCTCTCTCTCTCTCTATCTCTCTCTCTCTCTCTCTCTCTCTCTCTCTCTCTCTCTCTTTCTCTCTCTCTTTCTCTCTCTCTCCATATATATATATATACACATACACATTTTCTTAGAGTGATGGAGCTTATCCCAGCTGTTAACGGGCAGGAGACAGGGTACACTCTGAACTGGTTGCCAACCAATTGCAGGGCACTATAGCCTATAGATAGCCTCCTAATCTACCTGAAAACTCAAGAAGAGGTCTTGGAGAGGCTTGAGCAGCGTGGAGTATGTGAGAAGCTGGACAAAAAGTCAGCTGACTCCAAGAACTACGCCTCAACCAGGTCCATAAGTAAAGGGGGATGCGTCGTCTGTGGAGAAAAAAAGTTTAAAGAATTGAAGCCAAAAGACAAGTTGAGTGCTGTGGAAAGACTGGGAGCCTGCACAAAGTGGCTAGAGTGTCATGAAGAAGAGAGTGAATGCAAAGACACTTACCTATGTAGAAAGCAGAACTGCAGGAGAGACCATCACTTCTTCCTGTGCCGGGAAGGAGACCCAAAAATTGCAGAGACAGACAGAACATCAAAGCCAAACCCGAGGAGGCACAAACTGACAGAAGAACAACAGCAATTTGTGTCTGAACTGGTTCCCGACATGGCAGAAAAATTTAAGAGCGCCTTTACCAATGCTTTGGCAAGATCACTCTGGACTGATAAGCCTGCAGGGATGGAGCAGAGTGCATGTAAAGAACTCCCAGTGATCCTTATGCTCCTTGAAGTTACAACCAATGCAGGTCAGAAGATTGGAACGCTGATTGACTTAGCATCTGACACAAATTACATTACTCACAACGCTGCCATGAGACTCGACCTCAGAAGTGAAAAAATCACTTTAGTTGTCCATGGCGTTGGAGAAATGGCCTTGAAAGTAAAGACAAAAAGATATCACCTCAGAGTGAGGGTCAAGACACCCGCAGGAACCGAAAGAGCCAATGAACTCATCTGTTATGGCTTGGAGGAAATAGCCAAAGTACAGAGAATGGTCAAACCTAAAGAACTGAAGAGGTTCCTACCAGATGCCAGCTCAGAAGACCTGCACAGACTAGAGCAAATCAAACTGCTCATCAGTCATTGGGAAGGACGGCTTGTACCACAGAGGTTGAAGGTGATTGGAGACCTCGTCTTATGGGATGGCCCACTGGGGAAGACCGTTGGTGGAAGACCTCTTTGACCAGACCTCTTTGAGAAAGTGGATTTGGCAGCTCATACATCCAAACCGCACTTTGCACACTCCATGAGAACCACAGCTATGAAATATCAAGAACTCAGTCATACAGAGGGATTCAGAGCTGAAACCAAAAGCACTATTGGAGACAAATAATTTCTCAACTGGTGGAAATGGAACAGTATTAGAACAGCTTGTGAACCAAAGTGTGGAGGATGCAGATGTGGCAACTGCCAGACAGGAGGCAAGGAGATGACACTGAGCGAGGAAAGAGAGCTGGGAATCACCTATGTCAACGCTGATGATCACTTTGGTGAACCACACTGGGACTCAAAATACCCATGGATTGAAGATCCTCTTTCTCTACCCAACAATAGAAGTGGAGTAGAAGCCACTTTTCTGAGGGCAGAAAAGCAACTCAAGGAAGAACCAAAGTGGAAGGTGGCAGATGCAGCTCAAGTCCATGAGATGGTGGAAATAGGAGCAGCAAGGAAGCTCACCAAATAAATGATGGCCGACTGGAAGGGACCAGTATGGTATGTCAGCCACTTGGTGGCGCCAAACCCGCACTCTGTCACTAAACCTGTGCGTCAGGTCTGGAATGGCAGCCAGAGGTTTAAGGGACTCAGCATGAACGATCTCCTGATGAAAGGGCCTGACATCCTCAATCCAATTCGTGCAGTGCTACTCAGGTTCAGAAGAGGTGTGCATGCAGCACTTGGTGACATCAAAAAGATGTACAATTCAGTTTGGCTGGAAGACCTGGAAATGCACCTTCACAGATTTCTTTGGAGAGACACCGAAGACAGTGAACTTGAATAGTATGCTGTCACCCGAGTCAACATTGGTGACAGGCCAGCAGGATCCATTACACAGCTGGTCATGAGAGAGACTGCAAAGCTACCCATGTTTACTAACCTGGAGGAGGAGTGAACGATCCTGGAGGAAGATTCTTATGTTGATGTTGTGCTTACCTCCCATAACGACCTGGGAAAGCTGGATGAAGACACCAGAAGAGTTGAAGAGATCCTAAAGGCAGGCGGATTTTTCCTTAAGCCCTGGGTCCGGTCAGGCCAAAGTGGGAGGGACATGCCCACACCAGGAGCATCATTAAGTAAAGTACCTCTTCTGCCTACCTGAGAAGAAGATTACAAAGCCCTGGGAGTTGGCAACCTTGTCAAAAGTGACAAACTGTACCTAATGACCTCAGTCAACTTCTCAGAGAGGAAAAAGAAAATGAGAGTGGGTCAAAACCTCCTGGAAAAAGAGGTGAGAGAAAAAACTCCCAAGCCACTGACTAGAAGACAACTGCCAAGCCAAGTAGCTAGTCTCTATGATCCAATAGGTCTTGTCACTCCTGCTAAATAAAAGGGTGCCATTCTAGTCAGGAGAGCTTTCCAAGAGGCTGGAACCAGCAAAACCCGAGACACGTGGGACAAGCTATTGTCAGAAAAGTTGAGGGAAGAAGCAATCCAGTTATTTGAAGAATACGTCCGCCTTAGCCAAATTACCTTCCACAGAAGCCTCACACCACAGAACTGGACCCGAAACCATGGGGAATGACATTCTCTGATGGGAGCGACCAGAGCTACGGAGCCGTGGTGTACCTCAGATGGGAGATGGCAAAGGGCATTGAAGTCAGACTCGTCGAGTCCAAAGCAAAGCTCACACCACTCGACCAGAAGGGAGAACCAGTCAAAGCTAAAATATGTGGTGTGGTCTATGCAGTTTGCCTCAAAAGAGTTGGAGAAATTCAGAAGACCACATCCACTGATGACTGATGGTGGATCACATTATGAGAAGAGGTGCAGCTCCAGAGGACCTCCAAGAGGATTCTGTGTGGCAGAATAGAACTCAATTCCTAAAGCTGCCCGTGGAAAAGTGGTTGAAAAAGTCTGCCAAAGAGGTTGCTGCCTACGCCAGGGAAGGGGTTAACAAACTCCAAAGAAAATCCTTCACAGCAGCACTGACCAGATCGGAGGTGAAGGAAAGCACATGCGATACGCCATCTACTGGAGCGAGTAATCCAACAAAATTCACAGATCAAAGAGACCATAATGCTCCACGAGGCACTGCAGATGGAAAAGAGCCCAAGCCTAAAACCCAAAGACTACCAGGTGGATCTGCAGTAAAAGAACTGATCAACATCAAGATGTTCAGCAGCCTAACCAAGTTGATCAGAGTTGCCTGGGTATGGAGGGCTGCAACAAAATGGAAAAGAGTATTGGCAAAAACCCCAGCTACAAGTAAACCGAAGTGGGAGGGCCTTTCATCAGAAGAGATAAAGTCCAGAGTCAAACAAGCTGTACTTACAATCAGTGAGTATGAAGATTCACAGAGAGACCTCGTCCTTGCAGCCCAAGAGGGTGCATCCTTCCAAGACACCACCCTCAACAGGCTGGCTATATACAAAGTTGCAGAGACTGGACTCTTGGTCTGTGGAGGAAGATTTCAGATCTTTAACAATGACAAAACTCCTGAACCAATCTTACCGTGCGATGCATGGATATCCTCTCTTCTGGCACAAGAAGCTCACAATGCTAACCATAAGGAAATAGCAGGGACACTCCTGCGCATGTGAAGAAAGCATGGCTTATAAAAGGCCGAAGACTGGCTCAGAAGATTGTAAATGGCTGTGTGACATGGAGCAAAGCCAAAGCCAAAAAACGCCAAGAAATCACGAGCGACCTCCCATCCGAGCGGATAACACCAGCCAAACCATTTCAATACACAGTGGATTTGTTTGGCCCTTACGAAGTGAAGGATGAGGTGAAGAAGAAAGCAAGCCTCAAGGTATGGGGCTACTCTTCTGCTGCTTGGCATCCCGAGTTCTACACTCAGATGTCGTAAGTGACCACTCGTCTGAGGATTTCTTGTTGGCCTACAAGAGATTCACAGCACTGAGGGGACATCCAAAGAAAATCTGGTACGACCCAGGAAAAAACTTTGTGGGTGCCAGAGCTTCCGTCAAAGAACTGTATGCCTTTCTGAAGAAGCTGGAAACATCCAAAGTTGAGAATGAAGCATGGAACAGAATGGAGCTGGAAACTTCACCCTGCTGATTCCCCTCACAGAACTGGAGCTGCAGAGGCTGCTGTACGCACAATGAAACGCACTCTGCACAACCCGGGAGGAGACGGGTGCTTTACATGGAGTGAGTTCCAAACCTTCAACTACATGGCTGCTAACCTGGCCAATGAGTGACCCATAGATGCCAGAACTCAAAGCCGTAAAGACTGTGTAGACTACATCAGCCCTAAGTATCTTCTGCTCGGAAGAACAGGACCCAAGGGAGATGTGGGAAGCTTTGACTTTCAAGGATACCCATACAAGAGGCTAAGAGCTATTCAAACTGAGGTTGACCGGTTCTGGAGCAAGTGGAGTCAATTGGCGGGGCCTAATCTATTCATTAGAAGTAAGTGGCACATAACAAACAGAAATGTAGCCACAGGAGACATCGTCTGCCTGGCTGACCAAAATGCTTTGAGGGGTCAGTATAAACTTGGCCGAGCCGTCTGTGTCAACCCTGACAAAAAGGCCGTCATCAGAGATGTACATATCAAGAGCTTCCCCACCTACCACATCTCTACTGTCAAATCTGGTCAAAGAGGGTCAGCAAAGAAAACCCCCACAAAAATCCCCTCTAGAATTCTGAACAGAGATGTACGGTGTATCATTGTTCTAATCCCTGTAGAAGAACAAAAGTAATTATCAACATCAACAGAAAAAAAGAAAAAGACAATGAGCATCCAGGACTCATGTGACCTCTCTGGGTTCAAGAACTGAGATGTCAAGTGGGAGAAGTCAAGTCAACTAACAGGAAGAGCACCTGTCCCCCTCCAGACCTGCAGGGGGCAGAGAAACCTCAATCACACAATTCTTCAAAACTTCATGTCAGACGCTAGGTGTGGCCATATTGCTCATGGACAGCATGTGAGCTTGTGTGGAACAAAGAAAGCCTACCAGCAAAAGCAATAAATCACTAACAAAGAACTGAAGCAGCCAAGAAGCAACTAAAAACCCGAAGGCACCCCTCAGTTTCCGGTCAGACGTAACTGGTAGGGAAAGGACTGGGATGATAATTGATTAATTTGTGTCATTTCAGCTACAAGATATGTTCTTTGTGTTTGTCTAACTTCTGAATTAATTTAAAGTATTCATAGAGACAAAATGGATGCTTGTGTTTGGTTTATTCAATCAGTTATGGTTTTCAAGCTAATCAACCTCTAATCACCCTCCAACCACCCTCTAACCACCTTAACCATCAGTAAACTGTGAGAAGAGGAAGATTTGAGTTGTTCATGTGTTTGAAGAACAAGACCCTTTTCAAATTGGGGCAAAGAACTGAGGGAGTTAAAGACAACTTGACAATATCACCTCGTGGCGTCTCAATGATCCTTAGAAAGATGAGAAATCAGCCCAGGAATACACAACAGGACTAGGTCAATGACCTTAAAAGAGCAGGGATCACCGTTTCCAATGTGACTATTGATAATACATTATAACGTCATGGTTTGAAATCTTGCATTGCACGGAAAGTTCCTCTTATTAAACCAGCACATGTCAAGGCGTGTCTTAAGTTTGCCAATGACCATTTGGATGATAGAGAGGAGTCATGGGGGAAAGTTTAGTGGTCAGATGAGACCAAAATGGAACATATTTGGTCATAATTCCACTCACCGTGTTTGGAGGAAGGCGAATGATGAGTTCCATCCCAAGAATACCATCCCCAATGTGAAGCATGGGGGTGGTAGCATCATGCTTTGGGGGTCTTTTTCTGCACATGGGACAGCATGACTGCACTGTATTAAGTAGATGGCTAAAAGATGACTGCGGCCATGTATTGTGGATTTTGGGGAACAACCTCTTTCCCTCAGTCAGAGCACTGAGGATGGGTCATGTCTGGGTCTTTCAACATAAAAATGACCCGAAGCACACATCTAGAAAAACCAATGAGTGGCTCCATAAAACGCATATTCAGGTTATGGATTGGCCGAGCCAGTCTCCAGACCTAAACCCAATAGAAAATCTTTGGAGGGAGCTGAAACTCCGTGTTTCTCAGTGACAGCCCAGAAACCTGTCTGATCTAGAGAAGATCTGTGTGGAGGAGTGAACCAAAATCCCTTCTGCAGTGTGTGCAAACCTGGTGAACAACTACAGGAAACGTTTGACCTCTGTAATTGCAAACAAAGGCTACTGCACCAAATATTAATAATGGTTTTCTCAGGTGTTCAAATACTTATTTGCAGATGTATCACACAACTAAATCGTTAAAAAATCATACATTGTGATTTCTGTATTTTTCTTTTTTGATCATATCTCTCACAGTGGACATGCATCTATGATGAAAGTTTCAGACACCTCCATGATTTCTAAGTGGGAGAACTTGCAATATAGCAGGGTGTTCAAATACTTATTTTCTTCACTGTATTACATGTCAAAAAACAATGTTGCATAAAAACTATGCAATGAAAACGAGAATATAATCTCTACTCTTGAAAACAATTTATAGATTCAGCCATCCATTACCATTATTTACTGTATCATTATCCTCATCATTATTTACTGTAAAAAAATATATATATACATACTTGGGACTAGCCTTAAAAGTATTTTTTTTTCCTTTTTCTTAACAACATCCCACACAGCCCTTTGTTTCCAGCTTGAAAGTGTGGAGTCTTGATTTAATACTGATAATAATATTCACAATTCCACAGATTTAGGACTCAACTTTTGAGAAAATATTTTAGTGACAGTAGCAAATTATTGGTCCTTTGTCGTCAACATATTCCCAGTGTCTGTATCTTGAGGAAGAGTGTAGGTTTCAATCGTAGTCACAGTTGAACTTAGCTGGCTGGCATTCAGAGGCCTATGGGATCACCCACACCTTAAACACTCACTTTAGATAACTCTTCAAGAGATGATCAAAGGCATTTGTCTTGAGCTATGCAGAATGCTGATCGCTGATCCATTAAACTTACTGACACCACTAGGATTGTCTAAATGCTCCCTAATTAAAATTGAGACTACTGTGAAAAGAAGAGAGATTTTCTGTTTTTTTCCTTCTTCTTTCTTTGATTTTTCTTTAATTTCTCTTCGAGTGACCTTTCATTGACCAGCAGACCATTTGTGCTGTACATTGAAGAATTATTAAAGAATTTCACTGTCAGTCCACCCTGTTAACCTGTACCTGTACACACTAGCAAAACTATAAGGTCAATGTCAATTATGGCAATGTGCATTGTAGGCTTTCTGGTTCATGGAGAAGTCGGTTCACATCACAAAGCAGGGCTAATGATCTGAGTGAGAGCAGAAGTGCACTGCATTAATAATGAATGGGTGCAGTTATACTCACATTTCACAGAAACCTAAAGTTGATTAGATGCCTTTTTTTTCAACCCCCAATCAGCATTTGTAAAGAGGGATGGACTGCCAGTCATTGTCCTTGACCATGTGGTTTCAGGTAGCCAGACTATTTGCTGGCGACTAAGCAGTAGAAATCGATATCATATCAGGGACCAATGGAACATCTGGCAGTTCAATCTTGGAGCAAGTCTTGGAATCAATACATTTGTAATAGTTTTGGATTTTCCCAAAGGGTACTCACTATAGATAATCTATAGTGTCATTAGTATGGGTCACAGCATGCATCGTCATTGATGTTGTAAAACAATAAATGTTCTTAAGAAACATCACACTTCATTCTCCTCTGCATCACTGCAGTCTCTAAGTGAAGAAAATGCATTCATCCAAAGTCTGTTGGACTGCTTGTGCAACACTTTGTAATTCATGTCAAAGAGAATATAGGGGAACACTGTCAGGCCTATCTGAAAGATACAGAGCATAGGAAATTGAACAAGGTTTTATCAAGTAGAAAATGCTTGTGTTTTGATTGGAATAGAGTGCTTAAGGGAAGGATTGTTTATCCCTGAAACACGGTACTTGTATATTTTTTCACAGTGATGTAGTGTTATTTACGTTTTTAATCTAGTACATTTCTATGATCATAGTATATTTCCTGACTCATGCAGCCATTCTGAGCCAAACACGAAACAACAAGATTACTAAAATGATATCTTCTTGCCAAAAGCCAGAATGAAAGAAAGTGGGGGGTTTTTTTTTACCATTTTTCATTACTTTCCTCAGTCAGGAGTTTACATAATTTTCATTGGTATTTAGTAGTATTGTCTTTAAACTAGAGACCGTGGGTCAGCTGGTAAAGCATTGGCCTCACGGTTCTGAGGACCCGGGTTCGATCCCGGCCCCGCCTGCGTGGGTTTTCTCCATGCACTCCGGTTTCCCCCCACATCCCAATAGCATGCAACATTAATCGGACACTCTAAATTGCCCCTAGATGTGATTTTGAGTGTGGTTGTTTGTCGCAATGGACCCTGCGATTGGCTGGCACCCAGTTCAGGGTGTACCCCGCCTCTTGAATAGGCTCCAGCACTCCCTGCGACCCTCATGAGGATAAGGGGCAAATAAAATGATGGATGGATGGATATCTTTAAACTGAAGCACATTGCGTGACTTGTCAGCACATTTGACTCACAGTTCTGAGGGTCCGGGTCCAAATCCGCCCTTGCTGTTGAGGAGTTTGCATGCTCACCCTGTGTCTGTTGGGTACAGTGATCCAATTTCCTTCCACATCCCAAAAACATTCATGGTAGGTTAATTGAAGACACCATAGGTGTGAATGTGAGTGTGAATGGTTGTTTGTTTACTTGTGCCCTGCAAATGGCAGGCAAGTAGTTCATGGTATACACTGCCTTATGCCCAACGTAGGCAGGAATATTCTCTTTGGCTGAGTGACAAGGCCAAAGAATTTCAGCATTTATGTGGCGCTTCGAAACGTCCTCTCTTCAGGCGTCTGGGTGGCCTTGAGGGATAATGTTGCTTGTGTACAATAACAACATAAAACTTCACAGTCGACCAGTACAGTAGTTGAAGAGGACGTCACAGCTGGTAACATGTCTGCTGGTTGGAGGAATTATGCCGGTGGAAGCAACAAGATGTTTTATGAGAAGGCACGGTGGAGCAGCTGTAAAGCATTGGCCCCACAGTTATGAGGACCTGGGTTCAATCCCGGACCTCCCTGTGTGGAGTTTGCATGTTCTCCCCGTGTCTGCATGGGTGTACCCTGCCTCCTGCCCATTGACAGCTGGGATAGGCTTCAGCACTCCCGCGACCCTCGTCTGGCTAAGAAAATGGATGCATGGATATATACGTATAATCACTTTAGGGAAGTCACTTTTATTGGTGCATTTTATATTCCAGATATAAATAGACCATTAGATAGTCGTATGCCGTACTCAGAAAATATTTTTTTTTTTTTGGTAAACTTTGGACATAGCCCATAGCATTCATATAGCTCACATAGCATTCACACAGCATTCCCACAGCATTCAAAGACCGTTAAAAATGTGTACTCACCGATTTTCCACTGGATGTACAAGTGGTCCTTTCATCAAACTCACATGGATCATAAGTAAATTGATATGTGACAAGTCTTCATCCAAACAAACAACTTTCTATCTATCTGAGGAAGTTATTCAGACATCTTGTTCATGATCCAACTTCATTCCAACACAACACTGGCATTTCGCCAAGACGGCATTAGATAACAAAGAGGACATGAACACCAGTCTCTCGAAATGCGCCTGTCTGGAAGATCTCCGAGGTCCATGTTATGTGATTGTTGTGCTCCTTTGTCAGCATCACGTCCCCTCTCCAACACGTCACGTGAATTCTGGCTCAAACGCATAGGCTTGAACATTGTACATTATGTTATTTTTGTTTTGTTTGTTTGTAATTATTTTTCACAAAAATCGGCAACAAAATGCCAGATAGTGGATGTTCTCTGTTGGGTGAAACGTATCCATGAGCAATGGGGAGTCAGAACAGAAAGCAATGCAGGCGTGGCAAACGTTGATTTGCTGTCAGTTTTCCAGCCAGGGGTCATTGGAATGTCTGAGCGAGAGAGGAATTTCAATAATACTTTTCCAATTTAGAGATGTTTCTATCTGAAATCTGTGGATAATTTTGGCATTAAAAGAAACACTGAACCCTCATCTATTACTTTTAATGTGTGCTCCCATTCCTATAATTTTTGACAAAGGCCTCCTTTAACTTTGGTCGTAAACCACAGCTTATTGTCATTGCACATGCAAAAAGTTTTTATAGGTACACACACCTCCTCCCAGAAACTGATATATGATGGAATAACATCCATATATTTGTTTAGGTTACTACTTGGATTTTCACAGACACTCCAGTCTGTGCAGTCAAAACAGCTTTGAAGTTCTTTTTTTGCCTTGTTGGTCCTCTTTTTTCCACTCACTTTACTGAAGGGCTCAAGAAATTAAGGACAATGGTGCATCTACTTACGTACGTCTCGAGTTTAAAAAAAAATCAGGTTACGAAACACCTCCTAGGAAAAATATTGTTTCTAGTTACGATGAAAAATTCAGGATGCGACAGGAAAAAATGGTCGCTGGATTCATAGCCCTCAAATTTCACTGAATGTAAACATCCTGTATCTTGGTTTGTGTGGTGTGATAGTGCTGCTCTCTCATTGGCAATCACCTGAGCATTGTCCTGGCATCCCTTTGGCTAGTAGGGATGTCAATCTTTACCGATGATGCACATCCTGAATCTTAGTTTGTGTAGCGCAATCGAGCTGATCTCTTATTGGCAATCACCTGAGCATTGTCCTGCCATCCCTTTGGCTAGGGGGGATGTCAATCTTTACCCATGATGCTTTTCGTTTCCCTTGGACACTTGACTGTCACCAAATCAAGCTAGCATTTTCACACACTGTCAAACACTACCACACATGAGTAAAGTACAATTTTTTCATGAATTTTTCATGTGTTTTTTGCAAGTTTATTCATCTTTATTCACCACTAGCCCCAAAAAACTTTAGTTGATTTAAGTTGTGTGTATGCGTCCATTCATATGTATGTTTTCTCTCAGCAGTCAAACGTTTTCCTCCTCCTCCGTCCCTCACGATGCCTTTTTCTTTCACTCACCCTTCTCTTTACATAGTCGACCAACACCAAAGGTAAATGAAAATCATTTTTATTATTCCTTACATTATGTAATGGTTATTTTTGGTGGGGGTGTCATGACCAGAACTTCAGGCTGAATCCAATGCGCATGACTCACAAGACCAGGTACAGTTCAGGGAGCATATTTATTCCGTCCAAGGTCATTACACAGGCAGGCGGTCCAAACAGGCAACAGTGTCAGAATCACAAGGCGGAGAGGCAAGGTCATCAACGAGGCAGGGTTAAGTACACAGGGGATCAAAGACAATGACATGGAATTGCGGGAATGTGACATTAAGTGACAATGATCTGGCGAAGGACCAGAGCACATGTGTGGAAATATATCTTGTCCGTAATCAGCACAACAAGACGCAGATGGGCGCATCTAATCACCGGAACAGGTGCGTACCGGATTGAGGAAGGACACATCCATGACAGGGGGCTTGGAACGGATTAGGCTATTTAAATATAAAAAGTGCTTCTACTTACCAAAAATTCACTTTACGAAACAACTTCCGAAATGAATTAATTTTGTCAGTAGAGGTACCACTGTACTTGTCTGTATGTTGGTATTAAGAAGATTTACCAGTGATCAGAGGAGCCTAGGGAAGCATGAGGAATGACACGATGTAAATTTTTTTAAAGTGTTATTTTTCCTGGTCAGGTGGTATATGTGCTGATTGTATTTAGGGAGTTTCTGATTGAGAGAGCTCTGCTAAAGTCTCATAATCATGAATAATGAAGGGTGTCTGGATGTTTTTTCCTCTCTCGTTTACATCGTCAGTGTTCATGCTAGCTTGAGGCAAACTATAGACACAGACAAGGATGAAAGAGGCAAACTCACGCAGTGAGTAGAATAGCTTACAGTTCAAGAACAGCGACTGCAGTTTCTGCCTGGTGAAGTTCAAAGTACCAGGTCCATCGGGAATGGGTTTTCACAGCCATGTCACAGCACAGGGCTGTCAAATAGCAGGAATATCACAAAAAAAGTATTATCTTAATCGTGCCCATTTGTCAGGGGCAAGGCCAAGCCACTGCCCTGGGCGGAGCTGCCTCTGGCAGTAGCTCCACACCTGCACTGTATGGACGTTAATTAGACCAGGCATTTAAGCCTTGAGTTTGTCTCTTGCATTTCCCAGTTCGTTGTGTTTGTGGGTGTTTGACACTGCATCATCGTGCTTGAGTACGCAAGTGTATTGTAGTGTGTTCCCCTCGTTACAGCATTCCTGTGCCACCATAGTCAAGTCATGTTTTTGTTCATGTTTTCAAGTTTTGCTTCGTAGTCATCGGACCTCGTTTCATGTTTTTGGTCCTTGCCTGTAGCCTCACATTTTTGTGCCTCTTCCTTTCAAGGTTTGCCTTGTACTTCGGACCTTGTTTCAGGATTATTGGACTTTGACTTTTTGCCACGTGTTTTTGTGCTTCCGCCTTTTCGGACTGCTTAACCGTAGATGACTTCTGCCTGAAATAAATCACCCTCAACATCATGTCCTTGCCTCTGAGTCCTGCATTTGGGTGCTGTCCCTCTCCGCATGCTCGTGACACCATTACTTTATGTATACCACATGAACTACTGAATGATAATCAAGATGCAGCAATAACTTAATATTAGTGAAGCCACATTAAATGAGAAACTTTATGTAGACTTGATTTGTGTGTGTGTGTGTGTGTGTGTGTGTGCAAGTGTGTGTGTGTGCGTGCGTGTGTGTGTGAACATAAATGTGAAATTAAGTTACACACACACACTCACCATTGCTCACAAAATAATTTTTCTGTGAAAAGTGAGCAAACCCTTTTGCTCCCAGCAACAAGGTTAACCAGCTCAGTAACAAGCAAAGTTGTGAACGATTGATGGGGGAAGCCCTTAGTATGTGATGTGAGCCATGTAGCGCATTCAACCAGCTCACAGTCCAGATTCCATACGACGTATAAAGTTAATAGTTTCCATCATAAATATTTGTTCAGCTAAATATTGTTCATCCTTCATTGAGTCTGTCCATACCCTCCAAGAACAAGTTATGACCTCACACTTTGATATGAATAATTGATCCACAATGGATTGCACGTTTAACATGCCAGTTAAATTGTATTGTTCTTCTTCTTTTCCTTTTGGCTTGTCCCGTTAGGGGTCGCCACAGCGTGTCATCTTTTGCCATCTTAGCCTATCTTCTGCATCTTCCCTCACCACATCCATAAACCTTCTTTTTGGTCTTCCTCTCGCTCTTTTGCCTGGCAGCTCCATCCTCAGCACCCTTCCACCAATACACTCACTCTCTCGCCTCTGAACATGTCCAAACCATCGAAGTCTGCTCTCTCGAATCTTGTCTCCAAAACATCCAACTTTGGCTGTCCCTCTATTGAGCTCATTTGTAATCCTATCCAACCTGCTCACTCCGAGCGAGAACCTCAACATCTTCATTTCTGCTACCTCGAGTTCTGCTTCGTGTTGTTTCTGCAGTGCGACCGTCTCTAATCCGCACATCATGGCCGGCCTATCCACTGTTTTGTAAACTTTGCCCTTCATCCTAGCAGAGACTCTTCTGTCACATAACATATCAGACATCTTTCGCCAGCTGTTCCAACCTGCTTGGACCCGTTTCTTCACTTCCTTACCAGACTCACCATTGTTCTGGATTGTTGAACCTAAATATTTTAAGTCATCCACCCTCGCTATCTCTTCTCCCTGTAGCCTCACTCTTCCCCCGCCACCTTTCTCATTCACGCACATATATTCTGTTTTACTTCGGCTAATCTTCATTCCTCTCCTTTCCAGTGCATCTCTCCATCTTTCTAATTGCTCATCTGCATGCTCCCTCCTTTCACTGTATATCACGATATCATCTGCGAACATCATGGTCCAAGGGGATTCCAGTCTAACCTCATCTGTCAGCCTATCCATTACCACTGCAAACAGGAAGGGGCTCAGAGCTGATCCCTGATGCAGTCCCACCTCCAACTTAAATTCTTCTGTCACACCTATGGCACACCTCAACATTGTTCTGCTGCCATCATACATGTCCTGTACTATTTTAACATACTTCTCTGCCACACCAGACTTAGGCATGCAGTACCAGAGTTCCTCTCTTGGTACTCTGTCATAGGCTTTCTCTAGATCCACGAAGACACAATGTAGCTCCTTCTGACTTTCTCTGTACTTTTCCACTCGCATCCTCAAGGCAAATAATGCATCTGTGGTACTCTTTCTAGGCATGAAACCATACTGTTGCTCGCAGATACTTACTTCTGTCCTGAGTCTAGCCTCCACTACTCTTTCCCATAACTTCATTGTGTGGCTCATCAACTTTATTCCTCTATAGTTCCCACAGCTCTGAACATCCCCTTTGTTCTTAAAAATGGGAACTAGAACACTTTTCCTCCATTCTTCAGGCATCTTTTCGCCCGCTAGTATTCTGTTGAATAAGTTGGTCAAAAACTCTACAGCCATCTCTCCAAATTGCTTCCATACCTCTACCGGTATGTCATCAGGACCAACTGCCTTTCCATTGTTCATCCTTTGTAGTGCCTTTCTGACTTCCCCCTTAATAATCATTGCCACTTCCTGGTCCTTCACACTTGCCTCTTCAACTCTTCCTTCTCTCTCATTTTCTTCATTCATCAACTTCTCAAAGTATTATTTCCATCTATTTAGCACACTACTGGCACCAGTCAACACATTTCCATCTCTATCCTTAATCACCCTTACCTGCTGCACATCCTTCCCATCTCTATCCCTCTGTCTGGCCAACCTGTAGACAACCTTTTCTCCTTCTTTCGTGTCCTAACTTGTCCACTTATACGGTACTGCACAGCCATTGTCCATTGTCTGATAAACACTTCACTTCCAAATCACTTTCTCGCAATCTGTGATAAAAATTAGTAGTCTCACTGGAAGGCTTCTACACAACTGATCTGGTCTTTGTTTGAATCACCAGTTAAAAAGTAATTCTTTGAGTGAGCGATTGATGATGGAAAGGCGAATGTTGGTGGTAAAAAACAAGGAACTGTAGACTCATTACTTTGTCTTACTTTGCTCGTTACTCAAAATGCTATTCTTTTTTGAGTAGCACTTTACTTTTTTACTTTTACATGGCTGGATTTAACACGTGAGTGGACCAGTTTCGGTCCGTAGGCCATATGTTTGATATCAATGTTTTACACTGCCACCCATATGAACAAGAGGACATCAACATCCATGCATCATTTTATGAACCGCTTATCTTCACAAGGGTCACATGACTACTGGACCCTATCCCAGCTATGTTCGGGTAGGAATTGACGTACCCCAGAACTGGTTGCCAGCCAAACGCAGATCACATAGAAACAAACAAACATTTGCACTCAAAAGCACACCTAAGGGCAATTTAGAGTCTCCAATGAATGTAAGTTTTTTAGGAAACCAGAGTGCTTGGAGAAACCCTACACAGGTACTGGCCAAACCTGCAAACTCCCACACAGGCGAGACCGGGATTTGAACCCCGGTCCTCAGAACTGTGAGGCTTATGCTCACAAACCAATTGTTTCAGCGTGCCACCAGGACATAAACAAATACTTAAATGCTGGTCCTAAAACATAAGCATCGTGATGGAGAAATAGCCCTACATTCATAACAAGTGTTCATTTTCTTAGGCCAAGAAAATGTTGGGAGAACACAAGATGTGTGATACTGGCTAAATGTACATGTCGCAGCTGCTTTAGCTTAGTGGAGATTTGCTGCTTTGCTCATCTCCCTGTGCCATGTCTTGTCACTCAACAAGTCATGGGGTCAGACTGCTTCTTGCTTTCTCTTTAATGAAACAGCAGATAATGGCCTATGGGAGTGAGGGAAAGACATGCCACAAATTGCTATGTCCTCTGACTGGGATTAGTGGTAATTAGTGTTCGCCTTGGCAAATCAATTGGATAAGACTGCAAGACACAGACGCCACACACAAACTTGATATCAGCGCTAATCTATCTCAGGGGTGCTCAATGCGTCAATTGTGATTGATCATGAGGCAGTTTGGGTCGATCGCGACGGCGTGCTGGAAAAAAAAAAGCTGTATTTTTCTGACCTTTAGCTCACCGCGCATGTGTAAACAATGACACTTAGTACTGGAAAACACACTAGTCAGCGAGTTCCCCCCTATTTTAAGCCCTTGCTTAAGAAATCTTATTAAACATAAGTATGGATGCTGGAGTAAAGAAGAAGACAAAAACATATCACTTCCATACTGAAGGGAGGCGGACTTATTTTTCATCATGTCATTTTCGAAGTGAGTTTCTCTCATCTGCCAGTGTACTATTGTAATACCAAAGAGGGAAATGTAGAGCGGCATTTTCGAACCGTTTCTGGAAACTACGACGCCGACATTCCACCGTAAAGCAAGCTGATAATGAGAAAAGTGAATGAACTAAAATCCCAACTCGCGGCTGCACAGCAGTCACTTTTCACACAATATAGATCAACAGCGAAAGCCACCACCGTGAAGGAGAACAGTTACATGGTGCGGTGAAGCCATGACTGATGTGTGGAAGGACATGACTGATGTGTGGAAGGACATCGGAGATTGTGAGTGTTCCTCACTGCAGTTGGACAAATCCACTGACGTGAGTGACAAAATCCAGGTGTGTATTTTTATTCCTATGGTTACACAAAACGTTTATAGTTAATTATGTTGTGTTGTGCAATATTGGCTCATACGGTTATGCAAGGCACACAAGGCATACATTTCCACATAAAGAATCCCAATATATACTTATGCTTATAAATATACTTATAAATATATTTTGCATTTTTGTAGTGGGTAGATCTTTATTCAGTCATTCTATTTCATCATTGGTCATTCTAGAAAAAAAAAAAAGATGCTAACATTAGCACAGCACTCAGCCATCTGATCACAACTGTAAAGAAACAGCACCGCACCCACCCCGATAGAGTGTTTATTGTTGTTTGTGACTTCACTCAAGTGTGTTTAAAAACTCTTCTGCCCAAATCTGTCCAGTATGTGAAATGTCATCAGAGGGGATAAAACCCTTGATCATGTCTACTCCAACATTAAACATGCATACAGGGCCACCAACCCTTCCCAATCTTGCTGGATCCGACCATATTTGCATCTCCCTCACCCCCACATACACCATCCTGCTAAGACAAACAAGGCCACAAAAAAAAGATGATTACAACAGTGGTTGAGAATGCAGTCTCTCAGCTGCAGGACTGTTTTTGACACATTGCTTAGGAATTTCTTGAAGACCACAATCTCCAGGAATACACAGACACTGTTCTGTCCAATATCAAAAACCGCTTAGACACTGGAACAGTCAATAGACCGATCCGGAATTATCCCAATCGAAAACCCTGGATGACCCTAAAGACTCAGGTATTCCTGAGATGCTGTAACACCCCCTTCAGATCAGGGGACAAGGCACAGTACACCGCCGCTAGAGCTGATTTGAAGAGAACCACCAAGAAGCCTATAAAATGAACATTGATGAATACTTCACAGAAAATAACTCCAAAACAAAAGGGGTGGGATAAAAACAAATCATTTACTACAAGAATAACCTAATGTGTGGTAACACAGATACCTTGCTAGCAGAGGAATTAAAGTGTTTCTTTTCCTGCTTTGAAACTGTTGGAGGACGCTTTTTTCCTCTGCGTGTTTGTTTAATTCCGGGGAGTGAGAATGTTGGTTATCCAAATAAAGGTTGGAGACATTGAACGTTTTCTTCAAAGTTTTTACTTACAGAATATTCTGGGCACTTATGAGTTACAGACGTGGCTGTAGAGAGCAGATCACAAGTGTGAAGATGCAGATATCCCTCAAGGACACATCTGGCTACAGAGCAGAGTTCCGCTGGTAAATTATGCAGTCATGACTAAATATGGGCATAAGACATGCTTCAAGACTAATAGATCAGATTTAGTCTCACCACATCCACCACCCGTCGGCAGCACACTAACACTTCAGGAATACCAAGTTAGACATGTGCTCCCTGTAAACACCAGGAAGAGGGCCGGCCCAAATGGAGTGCCTGGGAGGGTACTGAAAGCATGTGTGATCATTTGACACGTGTCCTCACAAAAATTTAGTTCCCTGAAACAATAAATCATCCCCTCATGCCTGAAATTGGCAACAATCCTCCCCAAAAAGCCAGCCACTGACAGTCCGAATGATTATCAGCTGGTTGCACTTATGTCTGTAATGATGAAGTGAATTGAGAGGGTGGTTGCACGTCCCATTAGGGACCCCTTCCCTCCCTCACTTGGCCATCACCAGTTTGCCGACAGAGAAAATTCACCATGTCCTATGCAATGTTCCCTCTAATTTATAAGTGTCTGAGCAAACACACTAAGCCGCTGAGTGATCCCTTTTTGACCACTATGACCAAGTTCAGACGTGTCATCCATTGAAGTGACATAGTTTATTAAAAGAATCAGATTACAGCATTCAAGTTCCCGTCCAAACACTTTTATTCAGAAAAAAATGTGTTTGCAAACTTACATTGAAAATTTCAACAAATGTTTGACACAGAATAATTTACTAACTAAACATCCCACAAATAGTTTTTTTTTTTTACACCGGATGCCCTTCCTTACACAACCCTTCTCTATTTATTCGGAGAGAGAGCCTATCCCTGCTATCTTCAGGCGGAGGCAGACTACACTCCGAACTGGTCGCCAGCCAGTTGCAGACCAGATATTGACACCATCACTGAGTGGGAATCGATCCAACGCTGCCTGCACTCAAAACAGCCCTCTGAGGGAAACTCGAACTACAACATGGCCTGCAAGAGAAATGAGTTTGACACCCCTGCACTACACCATCAGACTGGGAAAAAAATGTAACAAGTTACTGTGCTTTAATAACTTTATTACTGCTACTTGTCTATTGCGATTTCATTTTACAGTTTACGAACTGGTGACAACAAATCAAGTTGGGTCTGACCTGAACGACCGTTCAATAACTAAATCCTGTTAAATTTGGACAGAATGCTGTGAATACTGGGGAGTGGCACGCCTCTGATGACGACTTCAGTGGACTAAAATCATCTGTATAATCTTAGTACCCAAACTGGAGCCATATTCTTTCGCGTTGAAGCTGCACGGCCTAGCCTAGCCTAACTCGGGAACATCAAATATTTGCTGATGAGGTAAACATCAATCTGGAGTACTTACACGACCTGCAAAACCTACATTTAGTATACAATGAGGACCATGAGTACTTATGAGGAAGTTGGGTGAGTGGAAACGTCAATTTAAACTTGCTCATAGGCCCAGACCACCTTAGCTTAGCTGGGTAACAATGAGTCGCGTTTGCGATCAAACCGTGCTGTTGAAGAAACATCGAATGTGAGTAACTTCATAACGTGAACAACCTAAACAACGTGTACAACGATGGACATGAGGACTTAAAGGAAATTTAACAAGTCTTATGTTAGTACCCAAATACAAGCCATATTATCCGCATTGAAGCTGCTCGGCCCAAGTTAGTCTAGCGCGCTAACAACCTTACCTAAGATTTTTATTGACAATTACGAATTTTCTGGGTCGGTGCAACAAAGGCTTGTTTACATCGGACACCATTTATGCCCAGCACCGGTTTCTCGTATTTATCTTCATCTGATGAAGAAATAGCAGTATCAGTTGATCGGGAAGACGGAGGAATACTTCCATACAGATTTGAACCTGTGGCTGTAATTAATGTTGAAAATTCCGATGGTTCTTCGGGCGGAATGACGTAGAGTCTGACTACTTGGAGGCCTCTGACATGAGTGCGTAAACAAAGGCCCCGGAAACGCCGGCGGATGGTTGTTTAAAAGGGAATGACACGGAATCTGATGAGCGAGCTTCGGCGGCAGACAGGAATGACGTGGAGTCTGACTAGCAAGCACCGGCGGCAGGCCGTGTGTCGCGCTTTCAGGAGGCTGAGGCGGAATCCAAGAAATCAGCGCTGCGCATAATGGTTTCCAATGGAATCAAGCGTTTGGAACGGCACTTAACACATCACATCCGAGCACATAGGTCTTGTGACTTTCAAAAATGGCAATGCCCCTGAAAATTCGCAATTGTCGATAAAAATCTTCTCAAAACACTATTAAATGAGAGAGGATTTAACATCACATTGTCAAAATAGGGTACGTATGGATTATATTTTGTGCAGGTGATGTAATTTCAAGGAGGTTACTGATTCTAAGGTAGTGGTGGGAGAGACTGTAGATCGACAGCATAGGATGGTGGTGTGTAGGATGACTCTGGTAGTGGGTAGGAAGATTAAGAAGACAAAGGTAGAGCAGAGAATCAGGTGGTGGAAGTTGAGGAAGGAAGAATGTTGTGTGGCATTTTGGAAAGAAGTGAGACATGCTCTAGATGGACAGGAAGAGCTCCCGTAAGACTGGAATACTCCTGCCAAGATACTCAGAGAGGCAGGTAGGAGAGTACATGGGATGTCTTTTGGTAGGAAAGGGGAGAAGGAGACTTGGTGGTGGTACCCCAAAATACAGGAAATCATCTAAGGAAAGAGATTAGCGAAGAAAAAGTGGGACAGAGAGAGGACTGAGGACTGCCTATTACATAGTAGTACCAAGAGAGGAACTGTCGTACTGCATTCGCAAGTCTGGTGTGGCGGAGAAATATGTTAGAATTGTACAGGACATGTACGAAGGCAGCAGAAGAGCAGTGAGGTGCGGCGTTGGTGTATCAGAAGAATTTAAGGCGGAGGCGGGACTGCATCAGGGATCTGCGCTGATCCCCTTCCTGTTTTCCGGTAATATAGGCTAGGCTGACAGATGAGGTTAGACTAGAATCCCCTTGGACTATGATGTTTGCAGACGATATTGTGATCTGCAGTGACAGCAGGGAGCAGGCGGAGGAACAATTAGAAAGATGGAGGCACGCACTGGAAAGGAGAGGAATGAAGATTAGCCAAAGCAAAACAGTGAATGTGAGGGTCAGAGGATGAGGAGTGAAGCTCCAGGGAGAAGAGATGGCGAGGGTGGATGACTTCAAATACTTGGGGTCAACAATACAGAGCAATTGAGAGTGTGATAAAGAAGTGAAGAAACGGGACCAAGCGGGGTGGGATAGTTGGTGGAAGGTGTCTGGTGTTCTATGCGACAGAAGAGTCTCTGCTAGGATGAAGGGCATAACAGTGGTGAGGCCGGCCATGATGTACGGATGAGAGATGGTGGCTCTGAAGAAACAACAGGAAGCAGAACTGGAGGTAGCAGGAATGAAGATGATGAGGTTCCCACTTGGAGAGAACAGGTTGGATAAGATTAGAAATGAGCTCATTAGAAGAACAGCCAAAGTTGGATGTTTTGTAGACAAGGTTAGAGAGAGCAGAACTAAATGGTTTGGACATGTTCAGAGGCAAGAGAGTGAGTATAATAGTAGAAGGGTGCTGAGGATGGAACTGCCAGGCAAAAGAACGAGAAGAAGACCAAAGAAAACGTTGATGGATGTTGTGAGGGAGGACATTCGGACAGTGGGTGCTAGAGAAGAAGATTCATGCTTCGATGGAAAAAGATGACACACTGTGGCGACCCCTAACGGGACAAGCCGAATGGAGAAGGAGAAGGTTGCCATTTGTCTATTCATCCTATGTCTGTGTATGAATTAACATCTATTGTACATGATGTTTTACCTGAACACTGGCATAGAAAGAGGAGGAACTCAACGACATGGACAAAATAGCAGAAAGAAACACGCTGTAAAAAGTTCATCTCAGCTGAGTCACCCAAAGGGAAAGGTGAGCAAAGTCCAGCATAAGGTGCAGATTTACATTATCTGAAAATACCCGAAGTCTGGTGAAGATTTAAAAGACACCTGACTCATTTAGGGTAACTTAGTCGACATGACTTCAAAATGGCTAAATAATATGATAGCATGTTGGACTGCAACATGGACTGATAATTATCCTCAATCAACTATGCCTACCACACCTAATATAAAGAGGCACAACCAATTTTCCCTCTATTTTTTTTTTTTACATCTGAGCAAACACACTAAGCCCGTGAGCACCCCCTTTGACCACTATGAGCAACATCAGACGTATACACTGTGGACACATCAGTGTCATCCATTAAAGTTACATGGCTCATTCATAGATTCAAATTACAGCATTTACATTCCCATCAGAGCATTTTTAAGAACAATTTTGTGTTTTTGCAAGCTTACACTGAAAATGTCAAAAAAAAAAAAAAAAATACATTGCCAACCAAAGCAAGCCAACTATGAACTATAAATTTGAAATGGCGCTTTCAACTTTGTTTCATTTATTTATTTTTTTAACTCCATTGATTTCCCCTTTTTTCTTTGTGTAAAACTGAGTTGTTGCTTGCAGAATATCTTTAGCAATGCATGTTTAAAGCTGAATGATTGTCCCAAATAGCCTTAGGGTTAATGTTATGTTGCCTCCTATATTTAAAATACAGAATTAGTTTTTGTGTACTGTATCATCTGTGCTTTCATCCTCAGGTTGTGCCAAGGTGGAATTTTAACATTACACACCATCTCATCCTGCACTTTCTACTTTGGCTTCAGAACAGATCTTTCTTGCTCAAAAAGAGAAAATCTCATCGAGTTTCACCACTTTTTCTTCCATTATTCACAGACTCCGACATTCATCAAAGCAACACCATTTTTTTTTTTACTTTTACCACTATTATCGAGAGTAAACATAAGCAACATGTCTAACTAGTCTTTGCTCTACGATGCCCAGACTGTATTGCTAAGTAAAGCACTTGTTTTGGATGGTGTTCGTAATTATGAGTGTACCCTTTTAAGAGCCGGAGGGGGGCAGAGTTAGGTAAAGTAGGAAGTAGAATGTGTGGCCCAGTGTGGCCGAGCAGCAGCTCGTTGTAAGAGGCAGCATGCTGCTATGTTTAAAAAAAAAAAAAAAAGACGGTCAGATTGTAGTTCACTGCAGTGGATCTGTTTTCATCTGTGCTGAGAGTGTGCAACAGGTATGCAAATGTGCAGTTACACAGCTTTGAGGGAACGTTGGGCGCAACCTCATTTCAAATAACATTGATAAACAACTATGCGGCAGTCACCGGAGCATGAGGGGAGGAGTCCGTGTGTGCCTCCCAATGAATCAGTTAAGTACTATTTGAAATCCTTGGCCGAGTCTAATTGAACAATCAAACAAAGGTACAAGTAATAGGTTTTGGATCATATAAATGGTATCTCACAAATAATGTACGAGACTCCAGGGGGGAACACCCTGGTGGTGGACGAAGGTAACAGATGGACCCCCTCCTGGGGAACATCATCATATGCTCGGCATCAAAAACACCTAATGACCTTGCTTTAGATAGAAATAGGGCTTACAATACAGGTAAATTTAACTAACAGTTCAATTATTCCCCCAGCTTTTACGCCTTCTACCACATCTTGCTGGGGATTCCATCTATGGGCTTATGCTCAAGGAAATCCCCATTTTCATCTCACCATTTCCCAATTTAATGGTACCCTAAACCCAAATGCCATACAAAAAGTCTGTATACTATGGAAGGTGTTGAAATATTTTAACCGAAAAAACGGGAGGAACATTTTTTTTTTTTTTTTTACAAATGGGAAACAACTGGTTGTTATTAATGTAAAATGCAGCTAATAGGGTAAACTATAGTTGCATCACATGCATGGGCCCTAGGCCACTACTACGTGTCATCCAGAAGAAATCTCAACACAGAGTACCATGGAGGTAATGACTAAAACAACTCCGAATACCACTTGTCAGAAATGGAATAGTGTTTATCCAACAACGAAGGCAGTAAATGATAAACTGATATTTTCCACTACTGTTGTATTGGCTAACTTCTCCTGTGTTAGCTTTACAGGGGCAGGTGTTCAGGCAGGAAGTCCCAACAAAATATGGTGACATGATATCCATCGGCAAACTGCCCCACTGCTCCCACGCAGCGATGTGTGGTGCTGGTTTGTTGGTCAAAAGTTGTATGACACACTGAAAAATGCACCAGGATGGTGTGAACTGGTATCACTGCTCTTATCTTTGTGTTTCCATCCACAGCAGAGGATATACAATTGGCCGCATCTATCTTTGGACCTCCCCTCGGTTTCTCCTGAAGGTGAAGGTCCTCATGGAAAGATGGAGATCCGACATACATTGATGCAATTGGCTTCCCAAGAGGCATACCAGATGAGTATAAGTTGACTAACCATTACCTAACCGACTTATAACCACTGCTATTGCCTCAACAAATTCAAAATTGTCAGAAATATGTCCACGATAGTCACAACAGGGTAATGACAGTGATATTGTAGACCATGATGAATATATTATGACTTCTCTTCCAGACCTGTTCTCTGATCCAGAAGATTACAAGTGATTAGTGCTATATTTTCCTCCGAGTGTAACTTTATTTTCATAAATATGATTCTGTAGAATAAAGCCTAAAGGGTGATGTATTAGAAGATGTGAGGATGCGAGCAAATATTGGATAATTAGAGGGCTAATGTAGAAATAATTGTAAATATAGTTAACTGCTCGTGCCTTCAATGAGGAATGCTTTGCTGTGCTCCAATTAAAAAAACTGTTTCTGTCTGCAATCAAGAATGCTTTGCTTTGCTCCAATTAAAAAAGTGTTTCTGCTTGCAATGAAGAATGCTTTGCTCTGCTCCATTTAAGTAACTGTTTCTGCCTGCAATTAAGAATGCTTTGCTCTGCCTGCAATGAAGAATGCTTTGCTCTGGTTGAGATAACCTGGTAAAATTGTCACATTTAAGAAGCAATGTCGAAATATTGCAGGAATTTATTCAGGTATTTATTTTGTTGCAGAGCCCTTTTTTTGCAGTAACTTGAACAACAGGAGAAGAAACTATCAACCTTGTTTCTGACTTCAAAATTAAAGAAATTAATGGATAACCAGCAATTATTTAGTTGTGTAGCTGTAATAATGTGATGGGATGATTCAACACATATGGTTTCATAGATATAACGGCCCTCTGAAGAAAACTGTTACTAGAATATAGCCCATGACAAAAATAGGTTCGACAACCCTGGATAATTTGATCCTGTGATTACACTGAACACAACAACATTTCCTAATTTCTCAAAAGACAGGATTAAAGTAAAATGGCTGGACAATTTCATTGTCACCTATTTAGCATATAATAATTTCACCATATTTTAATTGATTTGGAAAATGAAAAAATCTGAGATCATGGTCCTCAGTCGGAAAAGGGTGTCATGCCTTCTCTGGGTTGGGATGGGATCCTGCCACAAGTGGAGGAGTTCAAATATTTTGGAGTGTTGTTGATGAGTGAGTTGATGAGCCACACAATGAAGTTATTGGAAAGAGAAGAGTAGTTGAGGCTAGACTCAGGAAAGAAGTACTGTATCTGCGAGCAACAATATGGTTTCATGCCTACGAAGAGTAGCACAGATGCATTATTTGCCTTGAGGATGCTTGTGACAAAACACAGAGAAGGTCAGAAGGAGCTACATTGTGTCTTTGTAGATCTAGAAAAAGCCTATAACAGTGTGCCAAGAGGGGAACTGTGGTAGTGCATGCGTAAGTCTGGTGTGGTGGAGAAATATGTTAGAATAGTACAAGAAATGTATGATGGCAACAGAACAATGGTGAAGTGTGCCGTAGGTGTCACAGGGGAAATTCAGGTGGAGGTGGGACTTCATCAGGGATCAGCTCTGAGCCCATTCCTGTTTGCTGTGGTAATGGATAGGTTGATACATGAGGTTGACTGGTATCCCCTTGGACCATGATGTTCGCAGGTGATATTGTGATCTGCAGTGAAAATAGGGAGCGGGTGGAAGAACAATTAGAAAAATGGAGGTATGCACTAGAAAGGAGAGGAATGAAGATTAGCCAAAGTAAAACAGAATATATGTGCTTGAATGAAAAGGGTGGAGGGGGAAGAGTGAGGTTCCAGGGAGAAGAGATAGCGAGGGTGGACAATTTCAAATACCTGGGTCAACAATCCAGAGTAATGGTGAGTGTGGTAAGGAAGTGATGAAACAGGTCAAAGCAGGTTGGAACAACTGGTGGAAGGTGTGTGTGTGTGTTTATTATAATCATACCTCTCAGAAGGTGTCCGGTGTTCTATGTGACAGAACAGTGTCTGCTAGGATGAAGGGTAAAGTTTATAAAATGTTGGTGAGGCCGCCCATGATATATGGATTAGAGACAGTGGCACTAAACAGACAACAAGAAACAGAACTAGAGGTAGCAGAAATGAAGATGTTGAGGTTCTCGCTAGGAGTGAACAGGTTGGATAGGATGAAAAATGAGCTCCTTCGAGGGACAGCCAAAGTTGCATGTTTTGGAGACCAGGCTTGAGAGAGCAGACTTTGATGGTTTGGACATGTCCAGAGGCGAGAGAGTGAATATATTGATAGAAGGGTGCTGATGATGGAGCTGCCAGGTAAAAGAGTGAGAGGAAAACCAAAGAGAAGGTTGATGGATGTTGTGAGAGAAGACATGAGGGCAGTTGGTGTTAGAGAGGAAGATGCAGGAGATAGGTTTAGATAGAAAAAGATTACACGCTCTAGTGACCCCTTATGGTACAAGCCGAAAGGAAAAGAAGAAGAAGAAAAAGTTCAGGAGTGAGGGAAGAATGGATCAGGAGTTCCACAGGCGGATAGGTGCAGCGTCTGCAGTAATGTGGACTTTGTATTGGTCCGTTGTGGTAAAGAGGGAGCTAAATTAAAAGACAAAGTTTTAAAATTAACTGTCGATCTACATTCCTACCCTCACCAATGGTGATGTGCTGTACGCTGTGACTGAAATAACAAGATCTGGACTACAAGAAGCCGAAATTAGTTTCCTCCGAATGGTGTCAGGGCTCTCCCTTTAAGATAGGATCAGAAGCTCGGTTATCCGAGAGGCTCAATGTTGAGCTGCTGTTTCTCTGCATTGAGAGGAGCCAGATGGGGTCGCTGGAGCATGTCATTGTCAGCATGTCAGCTGTTCCAACCTGCTTGGACCCGTTTCTTCACTTACCACACTCACCATTGCTCTGGATTGTTGACCCTAAATATTTGAAGTCCTCCACCCTCGCTATCTCGCTATCTTTCTCCTTGTAGCCTCACTCTTCCCCCTCCACCTTTCTCATTCACACCCATATATTCTTTTTTACTTCAAATATGTATTATTATTGATTTATATTTATTTAATATTTATTCATAATATTTGTTATAATGTTATATGTATTTTTCATTACAATATCTATTTTAGAATGTTTATAGGGATGACACTTGACCTTTAAGGTTTTTTTTTTTTTTTTTTTGCTCACCTTCAGGTATAAACTTGGTTGAGGATGACCTACTAGATTAGATAATTGGAAATGAGAGAAGCCCTCCTATTCTGTCATTTATAAAAGCTATTATTATCCCACTGTCAATTAATGTAAATTAATGATTTTTTATCTCTCCCTATTTTCTTTCTTTCTCTGATTGTATATAAAAATGTGAAAAGAAAAAAATAGTAGCGGTGGGAGGGGAGTTTGAAGTTTTAAGCATAGCAGACTTGAACATGGTAGCTTTGCAAAACCATGAGCTTGGCCGCAATACGAGCATTGGTGATCCTTCTTTCTTGAATGTGTTGCTAATTTAAGAAGTTAACTGGAGGGTGATTAGTGTCAATAGTCTTTTTATTTTTATTTTTTTAATTTCCAATGTAGTTTGAGAAATGATTGATGGCGTGCAGTCAGAATACTTAAGTTTGGGAGTGTTTAGAATTTTGCTTACATTGGTGACAATGTGCTTGTCCTGGTCATCTATTTGTTAAAGTCCAGCGCTAAGGCAATGGTGCTTGTGATGAAGAACAATGTCAGATGTCTTCTGAATCACTATGGCTAGAGCAGATGCGAAAGAAGCGCAAATTGAGTATCTTTGCTCATATTTTTCCAATGGAGTTGATGCATACAGACAAACTTGTCGAATTCCTCTTTGCCCTTTCTGATAAAGACCAGCAGAAACACTGCTGATCTTTTCAGACACGTCAAGATAGAACATGCGACTGTAATCAGGAATCGCAAGAGCTGCGGCAGTGGGAAGATGTTGTTTCAAGAAGATGAAGGAAGAGTTTGCTTCCGTGGTCCAACAAAGAGTGTTAGAAAGATTGCGCATACCTTGTTCATTGACCATCCGTCGCAGTGGCGGAGTGAGTTCAGCAATGTTTGGAACATGATGCCTGGAGTAGTTGCAATCTGGAGTTTGGACTTGGAACACTTGAGTCCAACAGAGGACAAATGACAAGGCAAAGACCTAGTGGCTTCGAGACATGAAGTTTCAGATGGAGCTGCCAGCAAGAGGTCATCCACATACTGCACCAGGAGAACCCCATGAGGCAATTCAAGCGGAGACAGCAACTGAAGAAGACAGTCATTGAAGAGTCCAGGTGAAAGGAGAAAGCCTTGAGGCAGGTGATTGTTGGAATAGCAAACACCATTCCATTTGAAAGCAAAAAATTGCTTCATTAAAGGGTGAAGCAAAACAAAGCATTAGCCAAGTCAATACGAGTGAAATGAGTGTGGGCTGATGTAATTTGGGACGGGCAAACTGAGGGTTAACATGGCCGCATTAATTGCTCGCAGGTTATAGACCATGCAAAACTGTCCAGTGTTTTTCTTTTCAACAGACAAGATGGGGGTGTTAAAATCAGAGCCAGGAATTTCACACAGCACCCCTGCTTTGAGCAAGCCGTCAATTGTCTCTGAAATGCCAATCATCCCAGCCTATTTTACAGAGTATTGGGGAACATATAGGTCTTGGTCATAAAGGTCTTGGTTTCATCTGAAACACAACAGGTGATACGTTGCAGAGACCAACATCAGTGGGATCCATGGACCACAGCGATGTGGGAAGGGAATCATGAAGTTGACCAGCAAAATCGCTGTCGATTGTTTCACATCCATGATGCCTATCCAGAAGCTGGTGCTCCAAAACAGAAGTGGGTAAAAATGTGTTAGAATGAATATAATACGCATCAAGTTACGTGAAATAGAGGAATAGAGAGTAAAATGTATTTTGCCAATCAGTGGCCTGTGTGCATGCCAGGACAAACGGACCGAGATCCTTCGCTGTGTGCTGAGGCGAAACCATCAAGGAGACATGGGTGACAAGGAGGCATAGAAGGATCCGGGGGATCCGCCATCCTGTACCATTTGAGTTGTTCAGGAGTCAGGAACACCGAACAAGTGACACCTGGTTTGCCTGCAAACAAATCACCCCTGTTCAATTTCCATATGTTGTTTTAAATTTCCTGAAATGGCTCACGATACATCTCATCCCCTGATCTGTCATAGTACAGAGCTCAATGCATACAATGAGTTACCATATCATAAAATCTGAGGTTGCGAACCCAAGGTGACCAGAGAGTTCAAAAGTGTTCAGCTCCGAGCCAACCACTCTTCCACTCTTGCCCAGTAGATGTCGGCAGTGGCTAATGTCACAGGGCGTTGTTCTGTCTCGCTGCTCTGTACTGCTACATGGCTCAAGTCTCTCCTGAGGTCAAAGGGAGTGTTTGAAGGGCAGCAGCCCACATACTGAGAGAACTTTTTGTCATTTACATTTCACTAGTATTCTCTCTGCCCTGGACACTTTTCTTCCAATTCAAATTATTAATTTTCTTTTCCCCCATCGAGTTTTATCCCTTTAACATATTACCTTTAAACCCTTTTAATCCATTTGCCAAGTTCAGAAAGCAAAGCATGGAAAATAGTGTCTGCTGTAGCCGCACAAACCAGGAAAAGCCAGCATGTCTTTTATCGTGCCAGGATGTTTGTGCTGTAGAATAGAACAAGAACAATGCTCCGAGGACCTTGTGGATCCTTCAGAGGTCACCACTCTGCCCAAGAAGGTCACTGATTTGCGACAACACTGAAGCTTCTTTCTGGAGGCTTTGGATCCCAACTTATGCAAACGAGGAAAAACAAGTTTCGTTAGAGACAAACACGACTCTGCTGTTGGGGCTGCCAACAGGAGATAATCAATATACATCAAGAGTTTACATCCGTCTGGGAGTTCTAGATCCTACAGCAATGATTTCAAACATTGATTAAAGATTCCAGGTGAATTTTAAAGCTTGTGGCAACCTGGTGTACTGCAGATTGTGTCCCTGATATCTGAATGCAAACAAGTGTCTTACACTCGGGTGCGAGTGGGACAAGTAGTATTTCAAATCAGGTGTGATGGTAGACAACATTCTGTGGGGTTCTGGTACAGGTAACAATGGTGCGATCATTACATCATTAATAGCTCTAAAATCATGTGCTCTACAATAGGTGTTACCATCTGCTTTTAGAACTGGTCTGAGAGGAGGTGGATGTTTCCAGGACTCCAGAATTCCACAAGCCAGTGAGTGTCCTGGTTAACAGCCGCGGGCCAAGGATATTGAGGTCTGTAAACATGAGATCCTGGAAAAACAGTAATTTTAATGTCTGATGTCTAAGTACAATATCCAACATCAAAGGGTCCAGAGGACCAAAATGATTTAGGCAGTTTGTTCAATATGGTCATATTACTTGTCGGGGGTACGTCAGGAACAATGATGCGGTATGCATCTGCAGATTTGGAGTTCTGTACGTTCGGTAGTAGTCTGTCCTCCCAGTTAGTCATTTGAGTCAGTCGTTTCACCATCGGTCCCAGCTGCCGGGCCTTGTGTCCTGGAGACAGAGCGAGTGAAATGTGGGGTACTGACTCTTCCTGCATTTTGAACCATGTCATTTGATCTGGTGTAAGAGAGCAGATGCTGCTACACCCTCTCTTGCTGCGTCTATATGTGTGGATGTAATGTCCCAAGCATCACCTTGTATGTATGCAAAGTTTTCCAAGTATACTAGATCGTGGTTGCTGTCGTAATATAGTGTGCAATGGTATGGATCTAGTGGAGATAGGTAAGCCCCAAGAGTATTTAACCAGGGCTTCCACAACAGAAATTGATGTATGAGACTAGGTTTGAGCGGTGTTTCTGGTTGGAGTTGGTTCACTCTCAGGTGTCAAAAGCCATCGTCCAGAGTGGCAGACGGTGTCAGCTGCCGGCATTATAAACGAATGGTGAAAGGTCTCTCATCCAAGATTGTCAGTCGGTGTTGAATCCGTTGCTGGGCCTGTTGAGTCCCTGAGAAGCCCATCAATTGCACAGTGTGTTGTGACAATAATGTGTCCGGGAGTGAGATGTTGAGTGAGGAGTGTGTTGCTCTTGTATCAATGAGTGTTCACTTTTCGCCCCGCAACAGAGATGGGGATTATGGCACCTGCATCACTGGACCCCTGGCTTCCCGGGTACCCCTAGTGGTATTGTCCAACCTGCTGCTCTCCATCCTGCTGCCAAGGTGGGCCGCCAAAGCTGTAATTTCTGCCTCTGCGTTGACCCCCTCGGTTGTTGGACCAGCCACCACGTCCTTGAATTGGACTTTGAGGTGGAGGAGCTGTAGGACAGTCTTTAATCCAGTGATCGGTGTAGGTGTGACAGGTTTGGCTGACCAGCTGCAACTCCAACTCCAGTCAGCCTTACTCGTGTACCTCTTTAAATTAATTTCTCAGGACAAAAAATGTAAGAAGGTTACAAATTCAAATGGAGGAACAAATGGCAATCACAATACAGAGATGAATACTAAAGTGAACATTTCTAACAATGGTGAATACCAATACAATGATGAATAACGCACATACATTCTGTCCATTGTTATAACAATGGTGTTCAGGAGTATCTGCTTTGAAGTCAGCAAGGGGGTGCATCACTCCTCAAGGTGTCGCTGGGTCACACACGTAAAGAGAATGATTTGGGCAAAGATGATAGAAACAAATGCATGATAAAACAATAATTCCAAAAAGGTCTGTCTACAGGACCACCATCTGTGTCTTGAGCTTGTGGGACTTGTCCATCTCTTTGAATTTTTTACTTTGAGTGTTTCAGTCTGTTCAGTGAGCTGCTGGATGTCAGCAGAAACTTGATGTAGAAGAAGTGTTGCTCGTTAATTTTCTTCCCAGAATTCAAGCATTTGATCATGACGTGGTTGGTCAGCCAAATCTGCTAATTCACCTTTTATTTGAGTAGTCTCTGTCTTTTGTTGATCTCTGGAGCTTAGTTCGCTAGAAGCAGGGGCCTGTCTTTATATCTTCATCATCATTTAATTTGTCAGCTGCCTGCTAGTGGGTGATGCTTGTGTTCCATTAGTTATCCTAGAATGCTTGTCAGCGCCTTGTGTGCATTTTTTAATCTAAAAACATTTTTCCCCCTGTATTTGATTTGGTAAAATACAAAGACAGCAATTAAACCCAACTATAGGTCCACGAGTACTTGTCCTATCTGAGGCCTCTCTCAATCTATTGTTGTCGATCTGACTCCGAGAGTCACATTTGGAGAGCGGTCCTCTCAAACTTCTCCACACCAAGGCCTCTTGATTGAAGGAGGTCAGTTGTTAGATAATGTGACACCAAGATTTCTAGGGCAGGTCTGGGTGACATAAACCAGGCTTCCTGTGACTGTCTGGCTCAGGGGAGAGCCAGGGAAGGACGCCGTGTTTATCAGAAATGAGGATTAATTTGGACACCTTTTTCCATCAGGGCATAGCATCTGTTTATTGTGTGTGTCTGCTACACACCCTTTGTGTTGTTATACATACAAAATTATATTTAAAATTTAAAAATTTAAAAATTGTATATAGTTATCTAAGAAAGCAAGGGGGGTTTAGGTAAAGCATTGGAAAAAATTGGACAAGTGTAAGTGGAAAACAAACATATTACCAAATTACAGAACACATCAAGAGAAATAATCCATCCATCCATCATCCATCCATCCATCCATCCATCCATCCATTTTCTACTGCTTTTCCGGGTCAGGTTGCGGGGAAGTTGCTTCAATAGGGATACGCAGACTTCCCTTTCCCCAGCCACTTCTTCCAGTTCTTCCGGAGGGATCCCGAGGTGTTCCCAAGTGTCAAACAGGTTGCCATGCCACATAAAACGATGGGGCAATTGATAGTAATTAGCTGAAGTAACCAGTGTTCAAGTGTTGAGCTGAGCCCTAGAACCAATTAGGTTAGACACTAAATGTTGCTAACCCAAATTGTACTTCATCTGGATTGCCAGCGCAGCAAAAGTAATCTCAATAACTTATTCTCTCACAATACTTACGATAATACATACACATAACAAAGTCAGTAACCTTAAACATGATTAATTTCATATCTTTGAATTCATATGCTTGATGTTTTTATCATAAAATTTCAGCAGGACTGTTTGTAAAGATTGATCACACCCTGTGGTTTGTAACAGCAAGAATTACTGGAGAACGCTGAGCAAACTTTCCATGCAAACAGGATGCTTGCAACACCCTTGAATTGCAAAACAGGATGCTTGCACTCATTGATCACACGTTTACTTTGATACAGTTTTGAGATTCACAACATGCTGTTTTACATTCTTTTTATCTCTCTTATATTAAAGTATTAAGTAATGCTCTGAAACGGCTTTGTGTCACGTCCCATCGGAATGGGGGTAGGACCCAAATGCAGGACTCGGACGATGCAAGGTAGTTCAAGGAGAAATGTTTATTATATGCCGAGGTCGGGGATCGAGCAGGTAGTCCGGTGCAGCAGCGGTAGTTGGGGCGTCGGGTGAAGAGAGCAGGTGAGCGGGCAGGCAGGAGTCGGTACACAGGAGAAGCATCAAGGCAGGCAGAAGTATCAAAGGAGTCAGGCTTACAAGGTTGGTCGGAGAACAGGTGAAAGTCGGTACACACAGGTTGTCGATCAGCGATACGAGAGTGCTGGAACGGGACATGAAGCTCAACAAACTGGCCGGGAACCAGTCGTCATCGGGGTGATATAAATACACAGACGAATCAGCCCGCATGAGACGCAGGTGTGTGCCTAATCAGCGCACCTGCGCGGGCACCCACGCGGGCACCCACGCGGGCACCCGCACAGCTCGTGCGGGCACCCGCACAGCTCGTGCTGGAGCGGCAGGATCATGACACTTTGTGTTATAGATGTAACCTGTGTTTGATTATCTCTCTCAGACAAGGCGACACACGATGTATGACCAACAAGAACACGCCTGTTGAATGCATGAGGGAATTGTATTCACAAGAAAGTTTATACATTTATTGCTTCTTGCTTGGAAATTAACTTAATGTTAAGGAAGCTAGCGGCTGCATTTACCAGATATATTTATTGCTTATTGCTGTGACATGAATGTAGTGTTATGAAAAGTAGTGGTTGCATTTACAAAGCACTTGTGACCTACTTTGAGTGAGCTGAAAAAGGGGCATGTCAAGGCATCTCAGGGATGGCGAAAGGTAATTTACACAATAGCAAAAAGTAGTTCCCACTGGGGGCGGAGAAGCCAGTAAAGATTCTAGAATGTTCTCCAAAAAAGCTATGAAAGCCTTGTACACGGAAGTATGGGACTCTCTGTCTGTATCACAAAGGCAGGGAGACAAACGCTCTTGTTTTTGTAATATCTTGGGAACATGCTGATGGGAGGAAATCTTCAAGCAACTTGGGGTGCTTATTTTTTATTTCTTCCTCTTTAATTGGGCACGAGTAAATAGACCGCTATAATCAGGTGATTGAAGAGTAATACCATCGATATTACATGGACAGTAAACAAGGGCGAGTTGGCTCTTCAATTATTCCTTAACCCTAAAATTCCTTATTATTAAATTGGGCTTTGAGCTTCATAGGACTTGATCACCCTGAAAAGGCTCACTCAAAAAGTTATGCTTATCCAATAACCTAATGCTTTTGAATACTTTTAACATTATTTCATTTTTATAACTTTTTATTCATATTATTATATACTCAATTTTACCCTTAGTATTATCATATGAATTACTATCTTCTTTTATTGATTTCTTCTTCTTTTCCTTTCGGCTTGTCCCATTAGGGGTCACCACAGCGTGTCATCTTTTTCAATCGTAGCCTATCTTGTACATCTTCTTGAACACCCACTGTCCTCATGATCTCCCTCACAACATCAATCAACCTTTTCTTCTGTCTTCCTCTCGCTCTTTAGCCTGGCAATTCCATTCTCAACACCCTTCTACCAATATACTCACTCTCTCATCTCTGAACATGTCCAAACCATCTAAGTCTGCTCTCTCTAACCTTGTCTCCAAAGCATCCAACTTTAGCTGTCCCTCTAATGAGCTTGCTTCTAATGCTATCCAACCTGTTCACTCCAAGAAAGAACCTCAGCATCTTCATTTGTGCTACCTCCAGTTCTCCTTCCTGTTGTTGCAATCCCTTCTCCCGGAAGCTTCACTCCTCCTCCTCTGCCCCTCATATTCATACACATATATTCTGTTTTACTTTGGCTAATCTTCACTCCTCTCCTTTCCAGTGTGTGCCTCCATCTTTCAAATTGTTCCTCCGCCTGGTCCCTGCTTTCACTGCAGATCACAATATCATCTGCGAAAATCATAGTCCAAGGGGATTGCCATAGCATTCTGACCTCATTTGTCAGCCTATCCATTACGGCCGCAAACAGGAAGGGGCTCACCGTGGATCCCTGATGCAATCCCACCTACACCTTAAATTCTTCTGACACACCAACGACACACCTCACCGCTGTTCTGCTGCCCTTATACATGTCCTGTACTATTCTAACATATTTTTCCGCCACACCAGACTTGCGCATACAGTACCACAGTTCCTCTCTTGGTACTCATAGGCTTTCTCTAGGTCTACAAAGACACAATATACCTCCTTATGACATTCCCTGTACTTTTCCACGAGCATCCTCAAGGCAAATAATGCATTTGTGGTACTCTTTCTTGGCATGAAACCACTGTTGCTTGCAGATACGTACTTCTGTCCTGAGTCTAACCTCCACGATTCTTCCCATAAATTTATTGTGTGGCTCATCATCTTTATTCCTCTATAGTTTCCACAGCTCTGAACATTGCTTTTGTTCTTAAAAATGGGGACTACCGCACTTTTCCGCCATTCTTCTGGCATCTTCTCTCCTGCTAGTATTCTATTGAATAAGTTGGTTAAAAACTCCACAGCCACCTCTCCAAATTGCTTCCATACCTCCACTGGTACGTCATCAGGACCAACTGTCTTTCCATTTTTCATTCTGTTCAGTGCCTTTCTAAAGTCCCCCTTACTAATCATTGCCACTTCCTGGTCATTCACGCTTGGCTCTTTGACTCCACCTTCTCTCCCATTCTCCTCATTCATTAACCTCTCAAAGTACTATTTCCATCTACTTAGCACACTACTGGCACCAGTCAACATATTTCATATCGCTATCCTTAATCATCTTTACTAGCTGCACACCATTCCCATCTTTATTCCTCTGTCTGGTCAACCTGTAGAGATCCTTTTCTTCCTCGAACGTAGCCAACCTGGTGTACATGTCGTCATATGCCTCTTGTTTAGCCTCTACTTTTGCCCTACGTCGCATCTCAGTGTATTCTTTCGACCTCTCCTCAGTCCTCTACATGTCCCACTTCTTTTTAATCTCATCTTTTTCCTTGGATGACTTCCCGTATTTTGGGGTTCCACCACCAAGTTTCCTTCTCCCCTTTCCTACCAGAAGACACCCCAAGTCTCTCCTGCCTGGCTCTCTGAGTACCTTGGCAGTAGTATTCCAGTCTTCTGGGATCTCTTCCTGTCCATTTAGAGCCTGTCTCACCTCTTTCCAAAAGGTCAGATGACATTCTTCCTTCCTCAACTTCCACCACCTGATTCTCTGTTCTACCTTTGTCTTCTTAATCTTCCTACCCACTACCACAGTCATCCTACACACCACCATCCTATGCTGTTGAGCTACACCCTCTCCCACCACAACCTTACAATCAGATTACATCGTCTGCACAAAATATAATCCACCTGCGTGCTCCTACATCTGCTCTTGTAGGTCCATCTAGGTTCCTGTCTCTTCTGGAAATAAGTGTTCACCACTTCCAATTCCATCCTTTTTGCAAAGTCCACCACCATCTGACCCTCAAAGTTTCTTTGCTGAATGCTATACTTACCCATCACTTCTTCATTACCCCTGTTTCCTTTGCCAACATGGCCATTGAGATTTGCACCAATCACAACTCTCTCTCTCTGTGGGATACTCAGGACCACTTCGTCTCATTCCTTCCAAAATGTCTCCTTCAACTCAACATCACATCCTAGATGTGGGGCATAGCCACTAATCACATTACACACAATACCCTCAATTTCAAATTTCAGCCTCATCACTCGATCTGAGACTCTTTTCACCTCCAAGACATTCTTAGCCAGCTCTTTCTTTAAAATAACTCCTACTCCTTTTCTCTTCCCATCTACTCCATGGAAAAAAAAAAAATGTCTGTGGTGTTGGATGTTTTGGAGACAAGGTGAGAGAGAGCAGACGTCGATGGTTTGGACATGTTCAGAGGCGAGAGAGTGAGTATATTGGTAGAAGGGTGCTGAGGATGGAACTGCCAGGCAAAAGAGTGAGAGGAAGACCAAAGAAAAAAGGTTGATTGATGTTTTTCGGGAGGACATGAGGACAGTGGGTGTTAGAGTGGAAGATGCAGGAGATAGGTTTGGATAGAGAAAGATGACACACTGTGGTGACCCCTAACGGCACAAGCCGAAAGAAAAAGAAGAAGAAGAAAAAGTTCAGGATTGAGGGAAGAATGAGCAGGAGTTCCACAGGCGGATAGGTGCAGTGCCTGAAGTGATGTGGACAGAATATATGTGCGTTAATGAAAAGGGTGGAGGGGGAAGAGTGAGGTTCCAGGGAGAAGAGATAGCGAGGGTGGATAACTTCAAATACCTGGGTCAACAATCCAGAGTAATGGTGAGTGTGGTAAGGAAGTGAAGAAACAGGTCCAAGCAGGTTGGAACAACTGGTGGAAGGTGTGTGTGTGTGTGTGTGTGTGTGTGTTATGCAACAGAAGAGTCTCTGCTCGGATGAAGGGCAAAGTTTATAAAATGTTGGTGAGGCCGGCCATGATATACGGATTAGAGACAGTGGCACTGAACAGACAACAAGAAACAGAACTAGAGGTAGCAGAAATGAAGATGTTGAGTATATTGATAGAGTGGTGGTGAGGATGGAGCTGCCAGGCAAAAGAGCGAGAGGAAGACCAAAGAGAAGGTTTATGGATGTGGTGAGAGAAGACATGAGGGCAGTTGGTGTTAGAGAGGAGGATGCATGAGATAGGCTAAGATGGAAAAAGATGATGGCGACCCCTAACGGGAAAAGCCGAAAGAAAAAGAAGAAGTAAGTAAGTACTCACGGTCTTCGTTGTAAACGAAACATGGGTTTTGCAGGTCGTGTGAGTACTCACTATTGAATGTTTACCTCCTCATCAAATATTTGATTACAGTCGTTGCTTTATTCTCCTGAGCTAGGCTAGGCTTGGGTAGGCTGTGCAGCATCAACACAAATTGATTTATGTTCAATTACGCCTCAACATTGCAAATGTACCCCGCATCTGGCGGGAGTAACTGTCAATTTATGGATATTATCTGAACGATTATTATCATCTGATTAAATATCTTGATTTCACTCCCATCTATTGTTGTCATTCTTATGAGTTGTCTCATTTCTACCAGTCAACATTTTTAATGAATGATCGTCAATGACGTTAATAACATCTAGTCGTAATTCCATTTCATAAAGTAACTCATTGATAAACTCCGGCTTAATATGATTAACAAATCCATACGATCCTAACAAGGATTGTTAAACTTACTTGGTCAATGACAAGTACAATCGATTCATAAGAGCTGCTGTAAAAGCGAAGCGATTACTTTATTATCCTTTTACACTGAATGGTTACTCAATAAGGGCTAATAAGTGAGGGCAGACTGGATTGGCTTCGTAAAACTAAAGGCAGTTAGTTCACCTAGGTGAATTCTTCTCGACACCGGCTTAGAAAGCTCGCATCCCCAGGTGTATATTGTGTTAGAGTTGGCTGGGGTAAAGGGGAAGCTTAACCCTTTAATTGGAGAGTGGGTCAGGACATTTTCCTGATTAGTCCTGCGGATAATCGGAATCTGACACAAGCCAGCCGAGAGACAGTCTCTCCAGCATCTCATGGGTCATCCCCGGGGTCTCTTTCCGGTGGGACATGCCCAGAAGTCCCCATGAGGGAGGCGTCCGGGAGGCATCCGAATCAGATGCCCCAGCCACCTCATCTGGCTTCTCTCAATGCAGAGGAGCAGCGGCTCGACACTGAGACACTGGGGAGGAAAGAAATTTCTGCCGCTTGTATCTGGGATCTTGTTCTTTCGGTCATGACCCACATCTTGTGCCCATGGGTGAGGGTAGGAATGTAGCACGACTGGTAAATAGAGAGCTTTCGACTTAGCTCCCTCCTTACAACAATGGACCAATACAAAGTTTGCATCACTGCAGACGCTGCACCGATCCGGCTTTCGATCTCCAGCTCCATTCTTCCCTCCCTCATAAACAAGACCCTGAGATACTTGAATTTCTCCATTTGGGGCAGGATCTCATCCCGACCCGGAGAGGGCACACCACCCTTTTCCGATTAAGGACCATGGTCTCAGATTTGGAGGTGTTGATTCTGTTTTGATCCTAGCCGCTTCACACTCAGCTGTGAACCACTCGAGTGAAAGTTGGAGATCACGGCTTGACGAATCCAACAGAACCACATCATCTGCAAAGAGCACCAAACCAGACACACTCTACACCTCGGCTGTGCCTAGAGATTCTGTCCATAAAAGTTATGAACAAAATTGGTGACAAAGGGAACCTTGGCGAGGTCCAGCTCTCACCGGTAACGGGTCCAACAACCGAACAGCTCATATCAGAGTGTTCGGTACTACTTACGCCCGAAGAACCCCCCACAGGACTCCCCAAGGAACACGGTCGAACGCCTTCTCCAAGTCCACAAAACATATGTAGACTGGTTGGAAATACTCCCATGCACCCCTGAGGATCCTGGCGAGGATGTAGAGCTGGCTATAGGAATAATTGAAGAGTTTGTTTTCAAAACGAGACATAGGCATTTTTTTCAGATTTACAAAACTCGCGCCAAAATTATCCAGCTCCGAATGAATAATTTTGGCGCGAGTTTCGTAAATCTGAAAAAAATGCCTATGACTCGTTTTGAAAACAAACTCTTCAATTGTAAATATAATTATCATACATTTGCTGCAATTAAAAAAACTGCTTCTGCTTGAAATGAATAATACTTTTTGTGGCAGCTGCTAAACAGGACATAGCACAAGAACAAGGACATCTAATTAGCAGAACTATTAGAACCATGACCAACTGTTGTCTGTTCAAGACATGATTGAAAACCTGACCACACATGTTCTCAGCAATCTTCCACACACATGCACAGACACATAAACAAACAGATAGATTGTATTCCAACTGTGTTTTGCTTCCCTGACTCCTTTTTGGAACAACCATGGAAATAAGAGGTGTTTGAAACCAAATAAATAGAGGTGTTGAGGGGAAGGTAATCAGAGAGTGCAGTCGTGAATTGTATTCGACAGTTCGTCTTTTTCGTGTCTTGTTTAATTAATGTTCAACTGGTAAACCCGAAGGCCGCACGGTGGTTCAGCTGATAAAGTGTTGGCCTCACAGTTCTGAGGTCCCGGGTTCAATCCCGGACCCGCCTGTGTAGAGTTGGCATGTTATTCCCATGCCTGTGTGGGTTTCCTCCGGTTGCTCTGGTTTCCTTCCACATTCCAAAAACATGCAACATTAATTGGGCACTCTAATTTGCCCTTATGTGATTGTGAGTGTGGCTGTTTGTCTCAATGTGCCCTGCGATTGGCTGGCAACCAGTTGAGGGTGTACCCTGCCTCCTGCCCGTTGACAGCTGGGATAGGCTCCAGCACTCCCTGCGACCCTCGTGAGGATACGTGGTGAAGAAAATGGATGGATGAATGGTAAACCTGACATATACATTGGTCCTTTGAGCCGGATCCCAAGATACCTGAGGTTTCCAGGGGCTGAGTCAACGTTGGGGCAAAGACTGTGGCCACGACTGGGCCTCGGCTCTGCCTCTGGAGACAGGAAGCCAAAGAAGTGAAGACATCTCTGGTGAATAGGAAACACACACTCATGAGGAATGAATGAAATGTGCATCTAGGTGACTGCTGCTGAACCAAAACCTTGAGAATACTAGTTCCTATTGAGCGAAAAGTCTATATATGGTGTCCTGTACATACTTTAACTCTGTGAAACACGTGCATGTGTAAAAGTATTAGTGAAGGTTTGCTACCACATTTGAACAGGAAATTAAAGTGACAACTGTTTTGGAGAAGCAGAGGCAAGAATTCTATGCCACTTGTGGTAGAAGCTTGAGAATTTCCTCAAACAGAAAGTAATTTTCACCCTTTTCAGGGGGAGGCAGTACAGTCACTCTTGGTGAGCCACAGTCTCCAACATGGGAAAAACAAACAGCAAAATAGTTGATACAGAAGATCTGAAATAAAAATTAAGTTGTAAGGACTCGACTTTTGGAGAACGTCAATGTCCTAAAATAAAATATCTAAATTTATGGATACCACAATATGGCTTTTGCTGGCCAGGTCAACACGCAAAAAAAAAAAAAAAAAAAATAGTTAACCTGGAGGATAAAATAAGAACCACACAAAAATCTGCTAGATTTAGACAAAGAGCAAATTATACTGCCATTGGAAAAACAAAACAGGAGTAGCCATCTTCCCATCAAAATCTCACAACCAATGCTCCCAGATTGCGCCGTACGTTTGCTAGGAAGAAATGGCTTGCTGAAACTAGGACTGGCCTTAGTTCCCTCTCTGACAGGAAATATGGAAGTAAAAAGGAACTATTGGAGGACAGTTGAATGTCTTACAAAATTGAAACCCAGCAATCTATCGTTCCTCCTTAGACCTTCCAAATAAACCCACAAAAACAGAAATTCTCTTGCTGCAAAGAGCTCGACCACATGCCTGAACAACCACAAGATGAAAAAGGGAGATACTCACTGCATGTGACTACGTAGTATAAGATAGACTTATCACAGGTACTCCAGCCAAAATCAAGATTGATTATCTCTACTCAGATGGTATATCAGTAGTGGCGGGAGGAACAAGACTGACTGACAAACTAAATGCATAACAAAAGGAGTGGACACCAGCACACACATAATTGTGTAAACAAACTGAACGGGAGTGGAAGAGTTTGGGACAATTTCATTTAGAAAGCGTGAAACGTTTCTGATTGGACAGAAAAAGAACCAGATGGTTTGGCACGACTGAACTATCTCAAAAATCACCTTATTGGACAGTGTTAAACAATCTGAGACCAGATGCTGCTGTATTCACAGTGGTATCACAATCTACACAGGCAATAGAAAATAGCCAAAATGGTTACATCTACAGGGAAAGGAAAATAATACTGTTTAGTCATCATCAATGCTTTTTCAAAATGGGTTGAAATATTCCCAGATAAACAACCTGATGCACTTTCTAAAGCATGATGCAAAGACATCATACAAGTGGAATACGATTTGTAAAGAAAGTGATTGACAAAATTGGACTCATGTTCCACATGAACTATAAACACCACTGTTCTTACCATCCACAAAGTGAGAGAGTGAATAGTACAATTAAAAACTGACTGAAGAAATGCATGGAAGAAATACACAGACAATGGACACAATATCTAGATTTAGTCATTACAAGCACAACAGGTCTCACTCCTTTCGAAACATTGTTTGGGAGACCATACAAATTACCAATATTTTCCACACAATGAGAGATAGACAAATGATGAAAAACATTCAAAAAAAAGGAAGTAAACTTAAATTACTAGAAGATGAACACACACATAAACAAACATACAAACTATGTTTTGCTCCCTCACCTCCTTTTTGGAACACCCATATAAATAAGGGGTGTTTGAAATCAAATAAATAGTGGTGCTGAGGAGAGGATAATCAGAGTGCAGTGGTGAAATGTATGAGACATTTCCTCTCCTCTCTCCTCGTGAGCTGTCAAACTTGAACTGATGTCTTTGCTTCTTTTTTGTGTCCTGCTAAATAAATCTTTAACCGGTAAACCTGACAACATCCATCGCACCGGTAATTCTAGGGAAACCAGCATAGGCATAAAGCCATATGTCATTTTGGTGAACTTGTCTGGAGTGCGTGACAATTGAAGTGTGCTGATGTGCAGATCCTCTAGAACTGTGTGTAAAACCTGAGAGAGTGCATCTGAAAAATTGTGGAAATATAGGTTTGAAAGGAATTGTTTGATATTTCACAACTCCTCAGTGTCGTCAAGTATTCGCAAATAGGAAAGGGTTCAGAGTGAATCCCTGATTTAATACCCTCCATCCTAAACTTCTCTGTGATACCAACAACATACCTTGCTACTTTCTTACAGGTCTCATACATCTTCTGTACTGTTTTAACTTAATTCTTTACCACTCCAGAGTTCTTCATGCCATACCACTCTTGCTCTGGGTACCCTGTCCTATCCTTTCTCTAGAACTACAAGCACACAATGCAGATTCTCTGTGTGCTGGAAAATAATACAGTATGGCTACAATTTGAACACATTTTTGTTTTGCCATTGTTGGGACACACCGTCACACCCTCCTGGTCCAATCAGTATTAGTATTAGTAATATATACTGTGGACGATTCATCCCTTTAAACTGCACCCTTTGCACACTTATCCTTCCCCTGGTCTATAACAGTGAACCGGAAATGGGGAAAGGCACACTGTATAAGTTTAAAATAATGTGAGGGATTGACATACTCTGCTCTAAATGCTAGAAGACTGCATCTTTGCACAACTGTGCCTTTTATAAGAAATAGTCCCCGATTAATTGAAATGTCTAGTGTTATACGATCTTGTTGGTTTATTTGTTCTTCTCTGTTCTTAACAAATTCCTTGTGTGTCATGACATTCTTGGCCATTAAAGCTGATTTTTATTCACACTGCTGCTCACAACTCACTTCTGGTCTGACTCGCACCTTCAAACTGATCCACATATGGCTGATAGAATTTACTACAAGATATTTCATCTATGGAGAAAGCATAGTGGCATCAGAGTGAGAATCCCACAATGGACAGCCTCTACATACCGGAGTATGCCATCATCCTATCTGAAGATGCTGATAATAATGGCAATGTGCTGATTCTGAGCAGACGGTGAGGTGAAGAAAATGGTATATGAAAGCTCAGCATAAATATGACAGTTAGTTGATGTATGGCTATTGCAGTGTCCTTATGACATTCTCCATTAACCTCCCAAGACTTAATGCTGGATATATTGTCACAGGTGGAAAAGAAAGGCAAAATGTCGCAGTGAAATTGAAAACTCAGACTAAATGGGGAAATAAAGAATTGGCATGTTGCAAAGAGACAGAGGGTCATTTCACTTGTAAAATTCAGGTGTATGAATCCATTTATTTTTTGTCCGAAAAGTCTTTATAAAATTTGGCATACTTGCATTACTTTTGATGTTGTCAACCTTGAAATGGTATTGGAGGTTTTTGGGGAAGAAGGTAGGTCATAAATTGAATCTTAAAAATATATATACTATGGTTTGTCATGGCGGCATGGTGGAGCAGCTGGAATGCTTTCCCTCACAATTCTGAGGAAACGGATTCAATCCCGGCACTCCCTGTGTGGAGTTTGCATATTCTCCGCATCCCTGCGTGGTTTTGCTCTGGGAACTCCAGTTTCCTCCCACATCCCAAAAACAATCAACATTAATTTGGAAACTCTAAATTGCCGCTAGGTGTGATTGTGAGTGTGACTGTTAGTATCTATGCACCCTGCGATGGGCTGACAACCAGTTCAGGGTGTTCCATGGCTCCTGCCTGTTGACAGCTGGGATAGGCTCCAGCACTCCTGCGACCCTTGTGAAGATAAACAGTTAAGAAAATGGATGGATGGATGATTTGTCATTTAATTACAGGGGAAGGACAATTAAATGAAAATTAATTCAGTTCATAAGTTAGTCTTTTAGCTGTCAAAGGACACTAATAGAGCATGATCATATCATGTTCCTTTGTTTCCCACACTCCCATTTCCTACCACTTAAGAATTAAGTAGTTTCTGTACAACAATATTGCTGCCTGTAGAGTGATGGAGGAGATGCATTTCAAGATGCCTGCAATTGCAGGAGAACAAACATCAAGTGAAACAGGGCGTCATACAGCCCTTGATGTATGGTAGACAGCTTGCGTAGTGTCACTATCCCTCACTTACTACACATCTGTTGAGTCTGGTCGCACAGACAGATCTTTCTGTCTGGAGAATGTATGTGGTTTTGCAATGAACACGAAAGAACAAATGTTCGTTTGACATTGGGCTTATTTTACATTGAGAGATTAGGATCTCTGAATGCTTCATTTTGTGTGTGAAAAAAAAATGCCATGGGATAGAAAATGCAATCTCTTCACACTCAATGGAATTAATCAGCTTAATCACTTTGAAGTGACACAATTAGTCTGCATGTATAAATTGGTTCTAAATTGTTTCACATTGGTAACAGATTTAATCATAATAATAAATTAACAAGTTAAATTGTCAAGTTAAATTTTTGGGTTAATAATGTTAATGCACAAAGCTTACATTATGTACGTTGTGTTGTACATATTTTATTTGCAAACTTATCTTGGTCATATTTTTTTTCTTTCATACAAGGAACATGTGCAGGCCCATTTCTCCATAGTGTGCAAACTACAACCTGAACTGGTTGTAAGTCACAGGACACATATATATTCAGTGGAACCTCAAATTATGAAACAAGAAGTTGTTTCAAAACCTGAAACTTTTATAAGCAGACACACATTTTACATGTAAATAGCCTAGCGAAACGATTTCCCCAACTTCAGGCTAAACCTCCACTTTGAACCTCTCAAAATCCCGTCGAGTAGCAGCAGCATCAAGCCACATGCACGCATGTCTTTTTTGTATTTCTTGATGATTTGTTTTTTTTTATTGGACGAAACAACTCTTGTCTTCTTCTCACTGGTACTGGCCATCAATTTTTTGGGGCCCATGGTGAAAAAAGAGGAATAAACCCGTGAAGTTGTACTGTACGAGTGTGCACAACCATATGACAATGGATTCCGTGACGAAGACACAGGAAGTGCGTCACAGGTACAGATTGATGTCCCCCCCCCCCCAAAAAAAAAATGATTGACGTTGCTCCAAACCAATGGATGGATGTGATGTCAGGAAGATGCTACTTGATAGCCAATAGGGAGAGATGCTCTACTGCACCATAAATACCAAGTGACAGGATGTACATCATGTACATCTCTCCTAGCCAATGTGATGCCAGTAAGATGCTCTGGTGGTGGCCAATGGGAGAGAAGCTCTATTGTGCCACTTTCAAACCAAGATTAAGTACAGGATGTTTATGTTTGGTGGAATCGAGCACCATTTTTTCCCTTTCATATCCTGAATTTCATTCGTAACTACAGACAAACATTTTCCGGGGAGGCCTTTCGTAACCTGAATCTGTCATGAGTTGAAACTTTCATATGTAGAGGTACCACTGTACAAACAACCATCCGCTTGAACATGAACCCACACTGCCTGCACAAAAGTCAGGTGAATGTACCGCTACACCATCAGTGACTCCCTGAAGTAAACATAAAAAGAAGTTTTCAAAGCTAGCTTTTCAAACCTACCCGCCCTTGTGTGAAAAGATAATCATACCCCACCTTCTTAAATTAACTGTGACCAATCAAATGTTAAGGAAAGGCAAGTTTATTTTCACTGACCACACACGGGCCTAATCACATCATGACCTGTTCAATCAAGAGATCACTTACGGTGAAGAAAATAAATATTTGAGCACCATGATATAATTGCAAGTTTTCCCACTTAGAAATCATGGAGGGGTCTGAAATTTTCATTGTAGGTGAATGTCCACTGTGAGAGAGATAATCTAATAAGAAACATCCAGAAATCACAATGTATGATTTTTTTTTAACGATTTATTTGTGTGATACAGGTTCAAATAAGTATTTGAACACCTGTCTATCAGCTAGAATTATGACCATCAAAGACCTGTTTGTCCGGCTTTAAAAGGCCACCTCCATTCCATGTATTATCCTGAATCAGATGCACCTGTGTGAGATCATTAGCTGCAGAAAGACACCCGTCCACCCCATACATTCAGTAAGACTGATACAGGTAACATGACCAAGACCAAAGAGCTGTCCAAAGACACCAATGACAAAATTGTACAACTCCACATGGCTGGAAAGGGGTAAGGAGAAATTGCCAAGCAGCTTGGTGGAAAAAAGGTCCGCTGTTGGAGCAATCATTAGAAAATGGAAGAAGCTAAACATGACGGTCAACCTCAATCGGAGTGGAGCCCCATGCAAGATATCACCTCATGGCATCTCAATGATCCTTAGAAAGGTGAGGAATCAGCCCAGGACTACATGACAGGACTTGGTCAATGACATGAAAAGTGCTGGGCCCATCATTTCCAAGGTGGATGTTGGTAATATATTAAGACGTCATGCTTTGAAATCATGCATGGCACGGAAGGTTCCCCTGCTTAAACCAGCACATGTCAAGGCCCCTCTTAAGTTTGCCAATGACCATTTGGATAATACAGAGGAGTCATGGGAGAAAGTTTTGTGGTCGGATGAGGCCAAAATTGAACTTTTTGGTCATAATTCCACTAACCGTGTTTGGGGAACAACCTATTTCCCTCAGTCATAGAATTGAAGATGGGTCGTGGCTGGGTCTTTCAACGTGACAATGACCTGAAGCCCACAGCCAGGAAAACCAAGGAGTGGCTCCATAAGAAGCATATCAAGGTTCTGGAGTGGCCTAGCCTGTCTCCAGACCAAAATCCAATTGAAAACCTTTGGAGGAAGCTGAAACTCCGTGTTTCTCAGTGACAGCCCAGAAAACTGTCTGATCTAGAGGAGATCTGTGTGGAGGAGTGAGCCAAAATGCCTCCTGCAGTGTGTGCAAACCTGGTGAACAACTCCAGGAAACGTTTGACCTCTGTAATTGCAAACAAAGGCTACTGTACCAAATATTAACATTGGTTTTCTCAGGTGTGCAAATACTTATTTGCATCTGTATCACACAAATAAATGGTTAAAAATCATAGATTGTGATTTCTAGATTTTTCCTTTTATATTATCTCTCTCACACTAGACATGCACCCATGATGAAAATTTCAGACCCCTCCATGATTTCTAAGTGAGAGAACTGTTCAAATACTTATTTTCTTCACTGTAAGTAAAAATTCCATCCATCCATTTTTTGAGCCACTTATCCCCACAAGGGTCGCAGGAGTTCTGGAACCTATCCCAGCTGTCATTGGGCCTCAGGCGGGTACACCCTGAACTGGATGGAAGCCAATTGCAGAGCACACAGAGACAGCCAAAATTCGCACACACAATCATACCTCGGGGCAATTGAGAGTCTCCAAATAATGCATGGTTTTGGGATGTGGGAGGAAACCTGAGTGCCCAGAGAAAACCCACCCAGGCACAGGGGGAACATGCAAACTCCACACAGGGGGGAGTGTGATTTGAACATAAATACAGTAATGAAAATAAGTATTTATATTTATTGCAAGTTCTCCCACTTAGAAATCATGGAGGGAACTGAAATGTTCATCGTTGGTCCATGTCCACTGTGAGAGAGATAATCTAAAAAGAAAAATCCAGAAGTCACAATGTATGATTTTAACTTTAGAATGCCACAAAAACATGGTGAGAGCCATTATCCACAGATGGAGAAAACATGAAACAGTGGTAAAACTACCCAGAGTGGACAGCCCACAAAAATTACCCCAAGCATACAGAAATGACTCATTCAGAAGATTACAAAAGACAACATCGAAAGACTGCAAGCCTCACTTCCCTCCACAATAAAAAAAAGACTGAGCAGAATTTGCATCCACGGCAACGTTCCAAGGCAAAAACCACTGCTGACCCAAAACAACATAAACGCTTGACTTACTTTTGCAATAAATAAATAAACAAATTAATTAAAAAAAAACATGATTACACAAAACTTTGGGAGAATATTCCATGAACTGGTGATGCAAAGTTTTACTTTCTGATGTGTTTCTCATTACATATACCCTAAATGTAAAACAGCATCTTTGAAAAAGAATATCAGATCAACAGTCAGACATGTTGGTGATCGTGTGATAGTGTGGGCCTGCCTTTCCCCTGAATGACATGGAAGATTTTGAAAGAGTGATACAGTCGGCTCTTTACACTGTAAAATCTGGAAGGAAAATTCGGAGATCCATTTGTGACCTCAAGCTGAAGTTCGCAAGGTTTCTTAAACAGAACAACACTCCAGAAGTAGACAAGCAAGTCAATTGACTTTGGCTTTAAATGGCTTTAAAAAAAAAGGGTTTGGTGTGGCCTAGTTAATGTCTGGACTTCGATCCAATGGAAAAGCTGTTGCATGACCTTAGAAAGGCTATTTACACTTATGTTTTGGGGTTGCAGCCCTATGGGGGCACAAGCAAGTACAATCTGTAGGCCAGTTCCAAGCCCGGATAAATGCAGAAGGTTCCATCATGCAGGGCATCTGTCGTAAAACTGTGCCAAACAAATATCAGCGTTCATCTAAAGCAGGGGTCTTCAACTCAATTTACCTTGGGGCTGCTGAAGGCAAAATTTGGCTGAGCCTGGACCGCAGATACACTCATGGTGTTTAAATTTTAATTTTTTTTTTTGAAAATCCAATTTTTTCAAATATATTTCCTACATTTTTTTGACACAAAATAAGATCATCAAGGCCACTGGTGGAAACACATTGTGTGCAAAAGTACTAATAAAACTCAATGGCATTGGTGCTGTAAATTTCACTGACTGAAAGATGTTTTTTTCTGCTATGGACCCAGAGAGCCCAATCTATATCATTCCCGAGAGCCAAACACCCCACCATGATCAGTAGGTTTAACAATGCCGGACACAAAACTGTAAAAGAGCAATCCATTAAAAAAAAAAAAAAAAAAAAAAAAAAAAACAACCTCAAGGGTCATATGATCTTTAAACTTTGATATTAAGGTGGGGCCACAAAATATTATCTTGCAGGTTGATAATAGCCCCCAGGCTGCCAGTTTGAGATCCCTGATCTAAAGAATACCACACCAGATGGGTCGTGGCCCGGGTTGACGACGCCCACCCCAGCACCGTTAACCTGCAGGGTATCTGTGGAAATTCAACTACTGTGGGTCGAAGACAAAGAAGAGGAGGACAGCAGATTCGTCTGCAGGAGAAGAAGAGTAATTCACAGAGCCTACAACTGAGTGTTGGGACTTTGAATGTTCGGACTATTACAGGAAAAGCTCAGGAGTTGGTTGACATGATGATTAAGAGAAAGGTTGATTTATTGTGCATCCAAGAGACCGGGTGGAAATGTAGTAAGGCTTGAAGTTAGGAGCAGGGTTTAAGATTATATTACCATGGAGTAGATGAGGAAACTAAATGGAGTTGGGGTTATTTCAAAGGAAGAGCTGGCTAAGAATGTCTTGGAGTTGAAAATAGTATCAGATCGAATGATGAGGCTGAAATTTGAAATTGAGGGTATTGTTTATAATATGATTAGCGGCTATGCCCCACAGGTAGGATGTGACCTAGACTTGAAAGAGAAATTCTGGAGGGAACTCAATGAAGTAGTTCTGAGCATCCCAGACAGAGAGAGAGTTGTGATTAGTGCAGATTGTAGTGGACATGTTGGTGAAGGAAACAGGGGCGATGAAGAAGTGATGGGTAAGTACGGCATCCAGCAAAGGAACTTTAAAGGACAGATGGTGGTGGACTTTACAAAAAGGATGAAAATGTCAGCAGTGAACATTTTTCCAGAAGAGGCAGGAACATTGAGTAACCTACAAGAGCCGAGGTGAAAGCATGCAGGTGGATTATATTTTGTGCAGATGATGTAAACTGAAGGAGGTTACTGACTATGAAGTAGTGGTAAGAGAGAGTGTAGGTCAACAGCATAGCATGGTGGTGTGTAGGATAACTGTGGTGGTGGGTAGGAAGATTAAGAAGACAAATGTAGAGCAGAGAACCATGTGGTGGAAGCTGAGAAAGGAAGAATGTTCTGGGGCCTTTCGGAAAGAGGTTAGAAAGGCTCTCGATGGACAGGAGGAGCTCCCGGAAGACTGGACTACTACAGCCAAAGTGATCAGAGAGACAGGCAGGATAGTACCTGGGGTGTTTCCTGGTAGGAAAGGGGAGGAGACTTGGTGGTGGGACCCCAAATTACAGGAAATCATATGAAGAAAGAGGTTACAGAAGAAGAAGTAGGACACTGAGAAGACTTGGGAGAGAACAAAGAAATACATTGAGATGCAACATCGGGCAGAGGTAGAGGTGGTAAAGGCTAAAGTAGAGGCATATGACAACATGTTCACCAAGTTGGACACGAAAGAAGGAGAGCATGATCTCTACAGGTTGGCCAGACAGAGGGATAGAGATGGGAAGGGTGTGCAGCAGGTAAAGGTGATTAAGGATAGAGATGGAAATGTGTTGACTGGTGCCAGTAGTGTGCTAAATAGATGGAAAGAATACTTTGACAAGTTGATCAATGAAGAAAATGAGAGAGAATAAAGAGTAGAAAAGGCAAGTGTGAAGGACCAGGAAATGCAATGATTGGGAAAGGGAAAGTTAGAAAGGCACGAGAGAGGATGAAAAATGGAAATGCAGTTGGTCCTGATGACATACCTGTGGAGGTATGGAAGCAATTTGGAGAGGTAGCTATGGAGTTTTTGACAAACTTATTTAACAGAATAACAGCGGGTGAGAAGATGACTGAAGAATGGAGGAAAAGTGTGCTAGTTCCCAATTAATAAGACTAAAGGCGATTTGCAGAGCTGTGGGACCTATAGAGGAATAAAGTTGATGACCCACACAATGAAGTTATGGGAAAGAGTAGTGGAGGCTAGACTCAGGACAGAAGTAACTATGTACGAGTAGCAGTATGGTTTCATGCCTAGAAAATGTACCATACTGTAGGTGCATTATTTGCCCTGAGAATGTTAGTGGAAAAGTATAGAGAAGGTCAGAAGGAGCTACAGTGTGTCTTTGTGACTCTAGAGAAACCTTATGACATAATACCAAGAGAGGAAATGTGGGACTGCATGTGTAAGTCTGGTGTGTCTGAGAGATACGCCAGAATAGTACAGGACACGTATGAGGGCAGCAGAACAGTGGTGAGGTGTACTGTAGGTGTGACAGAAGAATTTAAGGTGGAGGTGGGACTGCATAAGGGATCCGCTCTGAGCCCCTTCTGTTTGCTATGATAATGGATAGGCTGACAGATGAGGTTAGACTGGAATCCCCCTTGGACCATAATGTTTGCAGATAATATTGTGATGTACAATGAAAGCAGCAATCTGGTGGAGGAACAACTAGAAAGATGGAGGCATGCACTGTAAAGGAGAGGAATGAAGATTAGCCAAAGTAAAACAGAATATATGTGCGTGAATGAGATGGGTGGAGGGGGAATTGTGGGGCTCTCGGGAGAAGAGATAGCGAGGATGGACATTGCCTGGAGTTGCCAGGCAAAAGAGTGAGAGGAAGACCAAAGAGAATGTTGATGAATGTTGTGAGGGTAGAGATGAAGGCAGTGAGTGTTAGAATGGAAACTACAGGAGCAGTTGGTGTTAGAGAGGAAGATGCAGGTGATGGGCTTAGATGGAAAAACATGACACGCTGTGGCGACCCCTAATGGGACAAGCTTGAAAGGAAAAGTAGAAAAAGAAGGTTTAATTGCCAGTTCATTGTGGACGACATAGCAACATTGTGCGTAAGTATGAAACCTTCTTCTATCTCCCGAGTTACAGCGTTTCTGTCCCACCTAGTCAAGGCTTATTTATGATTCATGTTGTACCTTGTAGTTATCGGACCTCGCTTATGAATTTTTGGACTTTGCCTTTTTGCCTCGTGTTTGTGTGCTTCTACCTTTTTTGACTGCTCACCTGTGTATGACCTCTGCCGTACTGAAAACTACCCTCAAAATCATATCACTGCCTCAGAGTCCTGCATTTGGCTTCTTCCCCTTATTGCATGCTTGTGACAGCTTTCTGCAGTGCTATCCCAATGGTTTACAAAAAAGGTTTTCCGGTTTCACAGCCGTTTTTTTTGGAAATCTTGCCTCACATGTGCTCACTTCAATTCTGGTAAAACGCGGCCACTCACACAACAGGCGGCACATCCACCACCTACACGGCCATTCTAACATGTAATGATGGATGTTATAGAATGAACACCCTGTGTAGACATGAAATATTGTCTAGTTATGATCAATATGTTTTCAAAATGAATTTAAGTATTTCCAGTGAAGCATGGTTCAGCATCTACAGTGGCAAAAGCGTTGTTATTCCCAGATGGGAAATTCCTGAAAAGCTTTCTTCTGACCATGGGAAGCACATTGTAATTGAAGTGATGACTCAGGTTTCGGATAGACAACAATATGACCTCAAAACACATTATAATTACCATTGCCAGTCTGGCGGTGCTGTAGAAAAAGAAAATTGGATTCTAAAAGCTAAATTGAGCAAATGTGAAGAGGCACTCACAATCACACCTAGGGGCAACTTAGAGTGTCCAATTAATGCTGCATGTTTTTGGGATGTGGGAGGAAATGGGAGTACCTGGAGAAAAACACAGGCATGGGGAGAACATGCAGACTCCACACAGGTGGGTGGGGGATTGAACCCGCAACCTCAGAAGTGTGAGACCAACACTTTCCAACTGATCCACCGTGCCGCCCCAGTCAGAGGAATGAACTCCAATTCTAAAGTCTTTACATTGGCTTCCTGTCATGCTCCTGGCTTCCTGCCCAGGCTGGGTGTGGCAGGCCAATTAGTCTGAGCACACCTGCACCTTGTTCCAGCTGGTGCCTCCCAGTATATATAGGACTTGGGGGACGACTTGTCCTTCACCAGATCGTCATCCTTGATGCGTCATTCCCGCACTCCCGTTCGCCTGACTTCTGCTCTCCGTGTACCGACCTACGCCTGTCCCTTGACCCCACTCTTGAGCCTGCCGCACGATTACTTCTGCCTTGTTTGGACTGCCTGCCTAATCCCTGACCTTGGACCGAATAAAGGCTTCCTCTATACTGCCTGCTTGTCTCTGGAGTCATGCATTTGGGTCCACCCTCGAGCCCCGTTCGTGACAGAACGATCTGGTCATAACATGGACCCAGCCGACTGTGAAGCCATCCGTCATTCGCTGCAAGTCCAGGGCAAACGCCTGGTCGAGCAGGAGGCTGCTCTCCAGGTTACTAATCAACGTATCCATGAGCTCTGTGCCCGGCTGGAACCGTGGCTAGCCTCTCAAGCTAGCGCGGCTGCTATGCCGACGATGGCCGTTCCGCCTGTTACGGAGCCCTCCCGTGCCAGAATAACTCCACTCTCCCGACCAGAACGGTTCTCAGGCGACTCCGGCAACGTCAAGCCCTTCCTGGCGCAGTGTGATCTCCATTTTGAACTGCAAGCGTCCGCTTTTCCCACGGACCGCTCCCGTATCGCCTTCGTCATTTCCCACATGACGGGGAGGGCGGAGGCGTGGGCCACTGCAGAGTGGAGTCGCAACTTGGAGATCTGCCGTTCATGGACGAGGTTCGTCTGCGCGCTCACCCAGGTATTCCAGTACGCGGCTCCGGAACGCCAGGCGGCGTCCTTGCTCATGACAATTCGCCAAGGCCGTCGCGACGTGTCTCACTACGCCATTGAATTCCGGATGCGGGCTGCCGAGAGCCGGTGGAACGAGGAGGCCCTCCATGACGCCTTCTATCAGGGATTTTCCCCACAGATCCGTGGCCACTTCGTTGCCATGGATCTTCCGCCTTCGCTGGACGCCCTCATCGCACTGGCCCTCAAGGTGGATCAGCGCCTGACCGTGCAGGGTCAGATGGACGGCCTGAGGGAGGAGGAGACGGTCGCTGCCCGCCCACCCACGTTGCCTTCTACGTCGGAACCCATGCAAGTGGGGGGGCTCGGCAGCCCAGCGGAGGAGCGCTTACGTCGGCGACAAGAAGGGCGCTGTTTCTATTGTGGACGTCTGCGACACGTAATCGCCCGCTGTCCGGCTCGGCTGAAGCGCCCCGACCTTGGGATGTCGACGCCGGTGAGTGTGGGGCATACTGGCGCTAAGTCGGGGCGATCGCTTTTGAACCTCACAGTCGGTACAGACACTCACTCGTGCTTAGTGACCGCGTTCATTGACTCTGGATGCGGATGCGAACCTCATACATCCTCGCGTGGTCGAAGCGTTGCGGGCGGCAACCTTTCCCACACAGCGTCCTCGTATTGCTTACGCTGCCAACGGCAAGTTCCTCTGCCGCATTACACACCGCACGCAAACCATATGGATGGACTTTCCGGACACGCACACGGAGCGCATTAGTTTCCACGTTTTCAATTCTAGCAACAGTGATATAATCCTGGGGAGCCCGTGGCTCAAGAGGCACAACCCCCACATTGACTGGGTCACGGGTCGGATTATGGCATGGAGTGAGGACAGTCACAAGCAGTGTTGCGCCGCCGGGGAGGATGGAGAGATCCAAGCTGCTGAGCTGAGCACCGCCTCCGAATTAGCCACGGTACCCTCTTGCTATGATTTGATGATTTGAAGGAAGTTTTTTTCGGAGTCAAAAGCAAGATCCCTGCCGCCGCATCAGCCTTTTGACTGTGCCATCGAACTCCTCCCGGGTACCTCACCCCCCAAAGGGAAACTGTTCTCTTTGACAGGACCGGAGCACCAGGCAATGAGGAGAAGTCCCTGGCAACCGGACTCATTCGCCCGTCATCCTCACCAGTGCGGTGCAGGGTTTTTTTTCATTAAGAAGAAGGATTCCACTTTGCGACCCTGCATCGACTACAGAGGATTGAATGACATCACAGTCAAGAACAGGTACCCCTTGCCCCTGATAGCTACAGCCTTTGAACTCCTCCAAGGAGCCCGGATCTTCACCAAGCTGGACTTGCGCAGCGCGTATCATCTGGTGTGGATCCGGGAGGGTGACGAATGGAAGACGGCTTTTAACACTCCCACGGGGCATTACGAGTATCTTGTGATGCCCTTCAGATTGACCAACGCCCCGGCCGTCTTTCAAAACTTCATTAACAACCTGCTTCGGGAGTTCCTGAATAAATCTGTCTTTGTATACCTGGATGACATTCTTATCTTTTCGGCAGACCTAACCTCTCACATTCAACAGGTCAGAGGTGCTCCGACGTCTGTTGCAGCACCAATTGTTTGTAAATATGGACAAGTGTGAGTTCCACCGGGCATCCGTGTCCTTCCTGGGCTTCGTTCTGGCGGAAGGAGAGATACGTATGGACCCCAGGAAGGTCGACGCGGTGCTGCGGTGGCCTACCCCCGCCAGCAGGAAGGACGTACAGAGGTTCTTAGGATTCGTTAATTTCTATAGGAAGTTCATAAGGAACTTCAGCTCCGTGGCCGCTCCTTTGCATGCGCTCACCTCGCCACACACCGCCTTCGCGTGGTCCGGGACCTGCCAGGAGGCCTTCAGCTGGCTTAAGGCAAGTTTCACTGCTGCGCCCATTGTCATTGTTCCGGACCCAGATAACCTATTTATGGTGGAGGTTGACGCATTTAATTCAGGAATCGGAGCCATCTTGTCTCAGAGGAGTCCCAGGGACGGACGGATCCACCCGTGCGTGTTTCTGTCTAGGAAGCTGACCCCGGCAGAGAGGAACTATAACGTGGGAGATCGGGAACTGCTGGTGGTCAAGACCGCATTGGAGGAGTGGCGGCACTGGCTGGAGGGCTCGCAAGTACCATTCGTGGTCTTCACGTACCATAAGAACGTAGAATACCTGAAGTCCGCGAAGCGGTTGAACGCCCACCAGGCCAGGTGGGCCCTGTTCTTCACCTGCTTCCGCTTTACTCTGTCCTTCGCCCAGGCTCCAAGAACGGCAAGCCAGACGCACTCTCACGGATCCACGAGGGAGGGCGCACGGACTCAGAGGACGCTATTATCCTGCCAGAGGCGTGCTTCGTGTCCGGCTTCACTTGGGTGGTCGAGTCGTGGGTGAAGGAGGCCCTGGGAGAGGCTCCGCCGCCCGCGGATTGTCCGTCGGACCGCCTTTTCGTCGTTCAGTCTCTGCGGGGAGACGTTGTCAACTGGGCTCATACCAACAAGACGGTCTGCCATCCGGGTATGGCGAAGACCCGTTCAGTGGTCGAACAGAGGTTCTGGTGGCCCAACCTTAGCAAGGACGTGAAGGACTTTGTCAATGCCTGCCCGGTTAATGCAGCCAATAAGTCGTCTCGCTTACGACCTGTAGGCGAGTTGCGTCCGCTGTCCATCCCCTTCCACCCGTGGTCACACATTGCGCTGGACTTCGTTACCGGCCTGCCGCCCTCCCAAGGGAACACAGTTGTGCTGTCTGTAGTGGACCGTTTCTCCAAGATGGTCCACTTCGTGCCGCTTACGAAGATCCCGTCGGCCAAGCAGACAACGCAGATGGTGTTGGACTAGGTCGTCTGTTAACACGGGCTACCCCAGGACATCGTGTCGGACAGGGGTCCGCAATTCACACTTCTGCGTATGAGCAGCGGCTACAAGTCCGCAGCGGGCCGCAAGAGAAGGGCCGCACCAGAGCTCAGGGTGGGACAGCGAGTGTGGCTCTCCACCAAAGATCTCCCGCTGCGGAGGGAATCCCGCAAACTGGCTCCCAGGTTCGTTGGCCCGTTCCCGATTTCCAAGATCATTAACCCGGTCGCTGATCATTAACCCTACCTTCCACGTCAGCAGACTTCGTCCGAATTGCACTTCGTCGCTGGTTCCTCTGGCCAAGACCCCCCGCATGGCGGACGGTGGGCCGGTGTATACTGTAACCCAGCTGCTGTCTTCCCGCCGCAGAGGAAGGGGGGTCCAGTACCTGGTGCACTGGGAGGGATATGGTCCGGAGGAGCACTCCTGGATCCCCTCCCGCTTCGTCGTGGACCGCTCCCTCATCAGGGACTTTCACGCGGCTCAACCTGATGCTCCTGGGTCATCCAGAGCCGGCCGTTGAGGGCGGGGGGGGGGGGGGTGGTACTGTCATGCTCCTGGCTTCCTGCCCAGACGTCAGCCAATGTTCCCTCTAAACTGCACGCATGCGCAACTGCGCACCGCTGACGCGGTCTCTCCGCACAGATATTTTGTGTGGCAGGCAAAAAAAAAATCCAATGCAAATTGAAACTATTACATACAGATATTAGGTTTTTTGTATTTTGCAATGTGATTCAATGAGTGAGGGATGACTAGTTGCTACATCTAATGGCAAAAATCACATACAGACTGTAAAAAAATTGAAAAGTAGAAGCCACTGGTTTATTTTAGGCAGCACACGGAACTTTCTCTAACAACGACCACTGCTCTGCCACACACTCTTTTTCCTAGTTTACCTTACACCACCCTACCGCTCTTAAAGACGTACACTCATAATTACAAATGTTACAGTACTTATGCAGCCCGTCAATGTGTTTTATAATGACAGCGTCCACCACTGTTGCTCTAGTTAGTAACGCAGCCGGGGCAACGTAGAGCAAAGATGAGCTAGATACGCTGCTTATGTTTACTTTCGATAACAATGGAGAAAGCTAAAAAAGAAATGCTTGTTTTCAGATGCAATGACTGTCGGAGTATGTCAATAATCGAAGAAAAAGCTGTGAAAATGGATGAGATTTTCTTTTTTTCAAGTGGGAAAGGTCTGGTCTGAAGCCAAAGTATAAAGTGCATGATATAATGGTGTGTAATTTTAAAATTACACTTTGGCACAGACAATACAGTGTACATGCATAGAAGAGAAGATGACTGAAGAATGGAGGAAAAGTGTGCTAGTTCCCATTTTTAAGACTAAAGGCGATTTGCTGAGCTGTGGGACCTATAGAGGAATAAAGTTGATGAGCCACACAATTAATTTATGGGAAAGAGTAGTGGAGGCTAGACTCAGGTCAGAAGTAAGTATGTACGAGTAACAGTATGGTTTCATGCCTACAAAATGTACCATACGATAGATGCATTATTTGCCCAGGGAATGTTAGTGGAAAAGTACAGAGAAGGTCAGAAGGAGCTACATTGTCTCTTTGTGGCTCTAGAGAAACCTTATGACATAATACCAAGAGAGGAACTTTGGTACTGCATGCGTAAGTCTGGTGTGGCGAAGAAATGTCAGTAAAGTCCAGGACATGTATGAGGGCAGCAGAACAGTGGTGAGGTGGGCCGTAGGTGTGACAGAAGTATTAAAGGTGGAGGGACTGCATCAGGGATCCGCGCTGAGCCTGATTGCTGTGGTAATAGATAGGCTGACAGATGAGGTTAAACCGGAATCCCCTTGGACCATGATGTTTGCAGATGACATTGTGATATGCAGTGAAAGCAGAGAGCAGGTGGAGGAACAATTTGAAAGATGGAGGCATGCACTGGGAAGGAGAGGAATGAAGATTAGCCGAAGTAAAACAGAATATATGTGCATGAATAAAAGGGGCGGACAAAAACATTTGTATAAAGACAAATACATTGAAATAAACAAGATGATGTACTTACCATTACTGCTGAAAAGTGGATGGAGAAGAAGAAGGGGAGCCTGTGCTTAGCTATTACGAAGGAACCTGGTCCTCAAGCCTCTCCATCTCAACAAGTATCAAAGAACTTTGTTTTGTGATCATTATATTCGACAAGGGGAACGGAACCCTTCATCACATGCGCAAAAATATAGGCTTTGTCTTGAATAATTGTGACCACGGTCGACCGACTGAAGCCTTGGTGGTGTTGGTGTCTCTCCTTTCTCCAATCTTTTTATGATCTTGAGCATCATTACCATGGTAATGGATTTTCTTTTGGCTGCAGAAGCATTGCTTAAAGACAGCTTTCTTCTTTGGGGTAATAATGTCTAAAAAGGAGGGCATAAAATGCAAAGATACTCCTGGTGCACAAACACAAACAAGCATTAGCCAGACAAAATGCCAGATGGGGATGGGCGTTGTAATGTCGAAACGTCTTAGGTCGAGACTGTTTTAATCCGAGGACTCCCTGTAATTAAATAATTTTTGCATTAAGTTTTTAGGTCTGTTCTTCTGGTAGTTTTTAAGCCAGTAGAGAAGGCTTTGAAGGCCTTCAGTGGACACTACTGGTATTTTATAAGCTAGGCGTATATATTGCTGCATGTTTCACAAATTATTCTCTGTAATCATATTTGGAGCTCCTACAAATTATTTCAAAATCATTTTATTAAATTAATATATGCTTTTTTTTCCTTCATAAAGAGAGGAGAACAGCAACAAAGAAAATATGTATGATACACTAAATGTAACGGTGTTTAATTTTAAACATTGTAAAACCTTTCACTCACACCTATCAGTTTGCAAGAAGTGCAGTCATTCTACGTGATAATGCGAAGTGAATGTCTCTCAGTGCAAACACGTCTTGTGAGAGAAGGCACATCTGAGCATTTCGTGTGGATGCCAAGACTGCTCATGAACAGAAGCATAGTTCATGAACCCAAGCAATTTTTTTTTAATCTGTCCTGAATGCTGTTTGTTAATGAACTGAAGTTCCACAACGGCCTTCTATTTTTATTGCTCTGTATTTTTTGTCGGTTAACTTCCATGGGGGCTTAGTTTAGTGCCTGCTCATACCTGAAATTTGATCTCACAAAATAAAGCAAAAAATAACATTAAAAATCTCTCAAGCATCGTTCCCAACTTTAAAACTCATTAATTGGAGCGCTTGTGAGTAAATATATGAATGTAATCCCTTACTTATCATTGGACCAAAAGAAGTGGTAATCAGTTAAATTGCATTACTTGAAACGAGTTACTGGTATTATAAACGCTGCTGCCCCCTGTTCACAATCATGTCCTTTTCTATTGTTTTTCCCCACAAAAGAACATTCTTCACTGCAGGGGAAACTAAATAATCAATTTTATTACCATATGAAAAGAACAGCAATGTTTTAAATTAATGTAATTATTTCTCAGATTCATTCCATGTGAAATATTCTTTTTTTTTTTTGTTTGGATCATTTTAGAGGGATTATTAGTATTTATGTTTTATTCATCCTTTTAATCAGTGGGGAAGAGATACAATCAAATACTTTATTCAGACAGCAAGCACTGGTTTCTACCCAGGCCAAATGTTCCGCTTATTTATCCAGGGTCTGAGGCTCTCTTGGTTTATTTTATTAAGAGAAATTCTAGTATCAGCCCACTTTCTAAGGAGAAGCAGGCCTTCTCTGGCAATTTTCAGTCTTAGCAGATGTGTGGATGGGAGGAGGGGCCCCTGGAGTAGAGTTGTCATATGAAAGGTAGAAAATAAGAGGGTAAATTTCTGCCTCTGTGAAATAAAAGGATTCCATTTTCTTTAAATTAAGGGCACCACCTTTTCTGTATTCTGCTTCTGGGGGAGTAACTGGCACCTGGTGGTTGCAAACAATTGTTACTGAACAAGGCGGAAGAGGAGACAGGAAGAGCCAGACCAGCAGTATGTGAGGCTTGATGAGGAGTAGCTTATAAGACAGCCAACATTTGAGCGGCTTGGATTTTGTAGCAGAGAAAAAAAGTGTTTTTATTCTTTGTCCTTATTTGACTGAGCAATTCCACATACATATCATTAAGATCCCTGGGAACTGTTTTAAATTGGGAAAAAGGCACACTCTGACTCCACTATAATCACCCTTTCACACAGGAAATAGAAGAAGAGATGGATATGTCATCCTTTCCTGGGTGACATTTTCAACAATCATAAAACCTTAGATGAGGTGTTGGGAAATTTGTTAATGTCTTGAGACTTACACATGTACCCAAAATCATGTGAACAATAATGACAAATAAACAAAACACGCACAGTAGTCACTAAAATACCAAAAAATATTTCTGGAGCCAAGTCTGGAGGTGCGGCTTGAAGACGAACGCCTGGTACCTGCATGTTGGGATTCTGAGTTGAACCATGTTCTGCGCTTCCAGTACTGAGGTGGCTGACCAGAGCTGTGGCTGTGAGGTGGTTGTGGTGCCTGTCATGGAAGCAAACAGCTTCTCTTGCAGATTTGAAAAGGACACTTTCACACTTTACACCCACCAAGGCACACCACAGCCACCATCACATCTCTGGCTTCTGTGATGACTATCCACGAACAGGATGTGAGAAGAATTTTCAAAAAAAGGAAAGATTTACAAAGTGGCAGGCCTAGACCTTGTTTTCCCAACTAGTCTGCATGGACCAACTCGTTCCAGTCTTTCCAAAGATCTTCAACAGAAAGTGTGCAAAATACCATCCTGCTTCAAACACTCCACCATCATCCTGGTCCCCAAGAAACCTGTAATCTTGGATCTGAATGACTACAGGCGTGTCGCCTAGACTTCTGTGGTCATGAAGTCCATTCAATGCCTTGTGTTAGACTACCTCAAAAGCATCACATGTCCCTTGCTGGATGTCCTGCAGTCTGCTTCCCGAGCAAACAGGTCTCTGGAAGATTTAGTCAACATGGGACTGAACTTCCTCCAATAAAGTCCTCGACAGCGTGGGGACCTACACAACGATCCTGTTCGTGGACTTTAGCTCTGTGTTCAAGACCATCATACCCAAACTCCTCTCATCCAAGCTTCTTCAACTCAACGCCTCCCCTGCCATCTGCCTGTTGATACAGAGCTTTCTGACGGGCAGGACACACCCGGCGAGGCTCAATGAGCCCACCTCATCCACACATACCATCAGCACTGGGGCACCCCAAAGTTGCATCCTCTCTCCACTGTGCTTCTCTCTCTACACAAAAGACTGCCCCCTAATGCACCCACCTCTCAAACTCCTGACATTGAGTCATCTGGCTCATCAAAGATGGTGATGAGTTTGCATATCAACAAGAAGTAGAAAGGCTGGAGCTGTGGTACAGCCAACACCACCTAGAGCTGAACATGCTAAACACTTTAGAGATGATCGTGTACTTCAGGATGCATCCTTCAACACAGCTGCCCCTCACATTGTCCAACAGCCCTGTGTCAACAGTCGAGACCATTAAGGGCCTAGAATTTACAGTCTCTCAGGGTCTGAAGTGGGAGAATAACAAGTCCATCCTGAAAAACGATTATATCGCAGGAGTGCTGGTGCCTATCCCAGCTGTCAACGGGCAGGAGGTGGTGTACACCCTGAACTGGTTGCCAGCCAATTGCTGGGCACATAGAGAGAAACAGCCGCGCTTACAATCACACCTTGGGGCAATTTAGAGTGTCCATTGAATGCATATTTTTGGGATTTGGGAGGAAAACAGTGCATTGAGTGTCACCTCTTTGGCAGGGAAGGAGCCCGAGTTGGTACGTGAGGTCGAGAAGTTCCAACTACATATAGTCCGACTCGCCTCTACGCATCGCTTGGACTCTGGCACCACACTTCTTGAGAGGGGTTGGACTCTGTTCCACTCTGAAGTTGCCCACAGTGAGAGACACAGATCAGGTGTGGGTATAATTATTGCACCCCGGCTCGGGGCCTCTACGTTGGGGTTTACCCTTGTGAATGAGAGGGTAGGCTCCGTCCGCCTGCAGGTAGGGGCAAGCGTCCTGACAGTTGTTTGTGCCTATGCACCAAACAGCAGGGTGGTACTCTAACAGTACCCACCCTTTTGGAGTCCTTTGAGGGAGTGCTGGAGAGCGCTCCCTCTGGGGACTCCATCATTCTGCTGGGGGATTTCAATTCACATGTGGGAAATGACAGTGAGACCTGGAAGGGTGTGAATGGGAAGTACGCCCCCACCCACCCCCTGATCAGAACCCAAGTGGTGTTCTATTACTGGACTTCTGTGCTCATCACGGATTGTCCATAACGGACATCGTGTTCAGGCATAAGGGTGTCCACATGTTCACCTGGCACCAGGAGAACCTAGGTCGCAGTTCGATGATCGACTTTGTGGTCGTGTCATCGGACTTGCGACCATGTCTTGAACACTCGGGTGAAGAGAGGGGCAGAGCTGTCAACTGATAACCACCTGGTGGTGAGTTGGTTCCGACGGTGGGGAAGATGCCAGTCCGACGAGGCAGGTCCAAACAAATTGTGAGGGCCTGCTGGGAACAGCTGAAAGATTCCCCTGTCAGAAGGAATTTCAAATCCCACCTCCAAAAGAGTGTTGTTCACGTTCCAGGGGAATTGGGGGACATTGATTCCGAGTGGATGATGTTATGCGCCTCCATTGCTGGGGTGGGCAACCAGAGCTTTGGCCGTAAGGTGGTCGGTCCCTGTCGTGGCGGAAACCCCCGAACACGTTGGTGGACACCAACAATGAGGGATGCTGTCATGCTGAAGAAGGAGTCCTCTCAGCCATTTTTTGCCTGTGGGACTCTTGAGGCAGCTGATAGGTACTGGCTGGCCAAGCGGAATGCAGCTTCGGTGGTCACTGAGGCAAAAACTCGGGTGTGGGAGGAGTTCGGTGTGGCCATGGAGAATGACTTCAAGACGTCTTTGAGGAAATTCTGGTCCACCGTCTAGCGTCTCGGAGGGGGAAGCAGTGCATCGTCAACACTGTGTATCCTGAGGACGGGGCACTGCTGACCTTAACACAGGATGCTGTGAGTTGGTGGGGAGAAAACTTCAAAGACCTCCTCAATTCCACCGACATGCCTTCCCATGAGGAAGCTGAATCTGGGTTCTCTGAGGAGGGCTCTTCTATCTCTGGGTTTGAGGTCACCGAGGTGGCTAAAAAGGTCTTTGGTGGCAGGGCCCCGGGGGTGTATGTGAGTCCTACGGATTTCCTAAAGGCTCTGGATGTTGTGGGGCTGTCCTTGTTGACATGCCTCTGCAACATCGCGTGGACAACGGGGACAGTGCCTCTGGATTGGTAGCGGGTGGTCCCGGAGGGTGTGTTCCAACTATAGGGGGATCACACTCCTCAGCCTCCCTGGTAAGGTCTATTGGTATAGGTCCGTTGGGAAGCCGGATCTCGGATTCAGGAGGAGCAATGCACCTCCAAATCTGAGACCATCGTCTTCAGTCGGAAAAGGGTGGCATGCCCTCTTCGGGTCGGGGATGAAATCCAGACCTATCTTGGGGTCTTGTTCACGAGTGAGGGAAGAATGTAGCAGGAGATCGACAGGATGATCAGTGCAGCGTCTGCAGTGATGTGGACTTTGCATCATTACGTTGTGGTAAAGAGGGAGCTAAGCCGAAAGGTGTAGCTCTCAATTTTCCAGTCGATCTTCGTTCCTCCCCTCACCTATGGGCACGAGCTGTGGGTCATGAGCAAAAGAACAAGGTCCCGGATACAAGCGGCCAAAATGAGTTTTCTCTGCAGGGTGTCCGAGCTCTCCCTTTGAGATAGGGTGAGAAGCTCGGTCATCTGGGAGGGGCTCAGTGTCGAACCGCTCCTCCTCCGCATTGAGAGGAGTCAGATGAGGTGGCTGGGGCATCTGATCTGGATGCCTCCCGAACGTCTCCCTGGTGAGGTGGGCCAGGCATGTCCCACCGGAAATAGACGCCGGCGATGACCCAGGACATGTTGGAGAGATGATGTCTCTCGGCTAGCCTGGGAATGCTTCAGGATCCCTCTGGAAGTGCTGGATGAAATGGCTGGGGAAAGTGAAGTTTGGTTATCCCTGATGAAGCTAGTTCCCCCACGACCTGAGCAGTTGAAAATGGATGGATGGATGGATGGATGGATGGAAAGTCATGTTTCATCTCCTGTGATCTCAGTTTTAAAAACAGTGCAGATCGCTTCATCAGAGAGCTGACACAACAATTGATGTTTTAATGGTGACATATCAGTAAACAGATCGAGTTGCGTGAAAATTATATTCACATATACACTGTAACTACGCACAATTTGTATTGTACTTACTGATGGTAGAACACACTTTTTTTTTATCCCCATAATCATAATATCACAGACATGCAATCTTCTTGTTCTTCTTTTCCTTTCAGCTTGTCCCGTTAGGGGTCGCCACAGCGTGTCATGTTTTTTTCCATCTTAGCCTATCTCCTGCATCTTCCTCTCAAACCCCAACTGCCCCCATATCTTCCCTCACCACATCCATCAACCTTCTCTTTGGTCTTCCTCTCGCTCTTTTGCCTGGCAGCTCCATCCTCAGCACCCTTCTACCAATATACTCACTCTCTTGCCTCTGAACATGTCCAAACCATCGAAGCCTGCTCTCTCGAATCTTGTCTCCAAAACATCCAACTTTGGCTGTCCCTCTAATGAGCTCATTTCTAATCCTATCCAACCTGCTCACTCCGAGTGAGAACCTCAACATCTTCATTTCTGCTACCTCCAGTTCTGCTTCCTGTTGTTTCTTCAGTGCCACCATGTCTAATCCGCACATCATGGCCGGCCTCACCACTGTTTTATAAACTTTGCCCTTCATCCTAGCAGAGACTCTTCTGTCACATAACACACCAGACACCTTTCGCCAGCTGTTCCAACCTGCTTGGACCCGTTTCTTCACTTCCTTACCACACTCACCATTGCTCTGGATTGTTGACCTAAACTATTTGAAGTTGTCCACCCTCGCTATCTCTTCTTACTGGAGCCTCACTCATCCCCCTCCACCTTTCTCATTCACGCACATATATTCTGTTTTACTTCGGCTAATCTTCATTCCTCTCCTCTCCAGTGCATGTCTCCATCTTTCTAATTGTTCCTCCACCTTCTCCCTGTTTTCACTGCATATCACCATATCATCTGCGAACATCATGGTCCAAGGGGATTCCAGTCTAACCTCATCCATCAGCCTATCCATTACCACTGCAAACAGGAAGGGGCTCAGAGCTGATCCCTGATGCAGTCCCACCTCCACCTTAAATTCTTCTGTCACACCTGAGGCACACCTCACCATTGTTCTGCTGGGTTATACATGTCCTGTACTATTCTAACATACTTCTCTGCTACACCAGACTTACGCATGCAGTACCACAGTTCCTCTCTTGGTACTCTTTCATAGGCTTTCTCTAGATCCACAAAGACACAATGAAGCTCCTTCTGACCTTTGTACTTTTCCACTAGCATCCTCAAGGCAAATAATGCATCTGTGGTACTCTTTCTAGGCATGAAACCAAATTGTTGCTCGCAGATACTTACTTCTGTCCTGAGTCTAGCCTCCACTACTCTCTCCCATAACTTCATTGTGTGGCTCATCAACTTTATTCCTCTATAATTCCCACAGCTCTGAACATTGCCTTTGTTCTTAAAAATGGGAACTCGTGCACTTTTCCTCCATTCTTCGGGAATCTTTTCGCCCGCGAGTATTCTGTTCATGTGTCACACCCTTAATTACATTACTGAGCTGCACTAAAACGTTCACAAACACATTTTTTGGGGTCCCAAACTATTCTATGAAACTTAACGTTTCATCAGGTAGATAAACTGTTAAATTAGCTTACCTGTCTTTGTGAATTTTGTAGTGATGGATGAAGTTATACATCCTTATTATTGTGTCTTGAATGCACGAGATACAAACCATGCAGGTTATTTCTCTTTTTGCAAATTCATCAACAACATATAGTGTTTTTTATGTATGCATTATTTCTTGATCATTTATTGTACTGATAAACAAAGTGACTGTCTTTTTATGTACATCATATATTTATCTTCATAGTTTATCTCCCGCCTCAAGAATAACTTTTTATAGGTCATTAACCACTGGACCAGAAAAAAAAGTCCTTGTGTTTGTTTTTTTGTTATAAATAAAAATATTGTCTGTTATTGAATATTCAGGTGCAGCACAGTGGTTCAGCTGGTAAAGCGTTGGCCTCACAGTTCTGAGGACCCACGTTCAATCCAGGCCCCACCTGTGTGAAGTTTCCATGTTCTCCCCATGTCTGCGCGGGTTTTCTCCAGGCACTCCGGTTTCCTTCCACATCCTAAAAACATGCAACATTAATTGGACACTCTAAATTGCCGCTAGGTGTGGTTGTTTGTCTCTATGCGCCCTGCAATTGGCTGGGAACCAGTTCAGGGTGTACCCCACCTGCTGCCCATTGACAGCTGGGATAGGCTCCAGCACTCCCCGTGACCCTTGTGAGGATAAGCGGCAAAGAAAATGGATGGATGGGCATATTCCTTGAATCTACAGTATATTTTATAATCTTTTGACCTCCTTCTCTTGGTGTTCATGCAGGTATCTACTTCACCGGGTCAAATGCGCAAGGTTGCTAGGCTGACACGAAGGATCCCCCAAATGGATTCTTCCTAGGCAAACTGTCTTGATTAAAATGGAACGTTCCAACTCTGAAACAGATGACTTCTCAAGTCATGTCGTTCAAATCAAAGTCAAGTCAAGTCTTTTAGCTACAAGGTCTGAAGCTGCAAGTCATAAAACTGGCAACTTTAGTTGTCTCGAGTCAAGTCATTATATATATAATATAGCAGGGTGTTCAAATACATATTTTCTTCACTGTATGTGAATGTATGTGTATGTGAAATGTTGCCCACTTGAATCTGTCATGAGCATGGGACAAGGGGTTGGACCCAAATGCAAGACTCTGAGGTATTGACACGATGTTGAGGGTGGTTTTATTCCAGGCAGAGGTCATCCACAGGTAAGCAGTTCTAAAGGATAAAAGCACAAAAGCAAATGGCAAAAGGTAAGGTCCAAAAATATGAAAATGAGGTCTGATAACTATAAAGCAAAAAACAAGACTTGATTATACTTGGCTAATGTGGCACAGGAACACATGGGCGTGGCAACTGGGCAAATATATTACATGAAGCTTGTATACTCATTCAAATTAATGCAGTCTCAAACAACGAATTTGCAGCCAATACTACAACACACAAGGCCTTAATACATTGCATAATCAGTGACAATGAGCTGCGGGTGAGGAGTTGTTGCCAGAAGCAGCTGCGCACAGAGCAGTGGCCTGGCCATTCCCCTGAAGGACCCCTTCCCAGTGTGTGGATCCCAGATGTGACAAAACAAAAAACAAACTACCGACCAGGGGCGGGTGGATGGGGTCCCGGAAAAGGGCACAAAACCCCATCCCAGTGTATCTGGTGGTCGTCCAGTCCACTCAAAGTGTGGTGCTTGGCTGAGTAGTTCGGGCGGTTGGCTAGGATGACAAACACCAGGGTCCCAGGGTTAGAGAGTCAGAGGCTGATGCTGGACGAGCACCGCTGAGACATGGTCGAGAGGCGGCGATAGCTCCTGCACTGCAAACGCATGGTCAAGAGGCGGTGGCTGGTCCTGCTGGTGGTCGACCACCGCCGAGACATGGTTGAGAGGTAGTAGTTGCTGCTGCTGCTGGTCGACCACCGCCGAGACATGGTTACGAGGTAGTAGTTGCTGCTGCTGCTGGTCGAGCACCGCCAAGGTGGGGTCAATAGGGATCAGCAACTCCTGTACCACCGAGGCATGGTCGAGAGGTAACGGCAGCTCCCACAATGCCGGGGCATGGTCGATAGGCGGGGGCTTCTGCTTCCTACTGCTGCTGCTGGTCGAGCACCGCCGAGAAATGGGTGAGAATTGGTGGCTGCTGCTTCTGCTGGTTGAGCACCGCCAATGCATGGGCGAGACCCGGCCTGGGGTCGAGCACTGCCGACTTATGGGTGAGGGTAGGCTTGGGGTCTAGCACTGCCGAGGCAGGGACAAGAGGTGGCTCAGGGTCAAGGACTGCCGAGGTATGGGCAAGAGGCTGCTCAGGGTTGATCACCAGGTGAGAGACAGCTCGGGGTTAAGCACCACCGTGGCATGGGCAAGAGGTGGTTCAAGGTCAAACACCACGAAGGCATGGGTGAGAGGTGGCGGCAGCTCCTGCACCACCTAGACATGCTCGAGAGGCAACGGAAGCTCCCACACTGCCGAGGCGTGGTTGGGTGGCGGGGTCTGTTATTGCTAATCAAGCCCCGGAGCTCCAGGGCATTTTCAGTAGGCAAGGGCTTCTTCTTCTGATGGTCCAGCACAGCTGAGGCATGGTCAAGAGGTGACAGCTACTGCTGCTGCTGGTTGAGGACCGCTGAGAAATGGATGAGAGGAGGTTTGGGGTCGAGCACTGCCGACTTATGGGTGAGAGTAGGCTTGGGGTCTAGCACTGACAAGGCAGGGACAAGAGGTGGCTCAGGGTCGAGTACTGCTGAGGCATGGGCGAGAGGCGGCTCAGAGTCGAGCACTGGGTGAGAGACGGCTTGGGGTCTAGCACCACCGAGGCATGGGCGAGAGGTGGCTGGTGGTCAGGCACAGCAAGGCATGAGCGAGAGGCAGCTGGGGGTCAGGCTCTGGCGTGAAATGAACGAGAGTCATATGGAGGTCAGGCTATGCCAAGACATGAGCTAGAGGCGGCTGGTGGTAAGGCTCAGCGAGGCGTGAGCGAGAGGCGGATGGTGGCAAGGCTCAGTGAGGCATGAGCGAGAGCTGGCTGTGGGTCAAGCTGTACTGAGGCATAAGCGAGAGGTGGCTGAGGTTAAGGCTCTGCCGTGACATGAGCTAGAGGCGGCTGTAGGAGGCGGCTGGGGATATGGCACCACTGAGACATGAGCAAGTAGCGTCTGGGGTCAGGCTCTGCTGAGACATGAGCGAGAGGCAGATGGTGGTCAGGGTCAAGGAAAAACCCTCCCTCCCTATTTCTTAATACAAAATCTATATCTGACTCAGAATCGGGCAGGCGGTCACATAAGTCAAGGTCCTTCTCAAAATCAGAAAAATCTGTGTCTAATAACACATATGGCAGTCAACGGGTCAAGTGCGGAAGATACTCATAACACATGGATAACACACGTGACAAGGAAGGAGAGGACAAAAAGACACAGCCCACTCAGAGAGGGGACGCTTGCTTGACAGCCTGAGTGTGCTGGGAGGCAGAAGGGCGGCATGACCAGCGATGCCACATTTTTCTGCTTCGTCCTTTTCTGGCCACTTTGTTCTATCACAAGCATGGAACAATGGGTTGGACCCAAATTCAGGACTCTGAGGCAGTGACACAATGGTGAGGATGATTTTATTCCAGGTAGAGGTCATACACAGGTAAGCAGTTAAAAAAGGCAAAGGCACAAAAACACCTGGCAAAAGGCAAGGTCCAAAAAAATCAAAATGAAGTCGGGTGACTAGTAGGCAAAAAAAACAAGACTTGACATGTTAAGGTGGCACAAGAATGCTGGGCCATGGCAACAAGGCAAATACATTACAAGAAGCTCATATACTCACACAGACTAATGCAGTTTCAAACAATAAACTGGCAGCTAGCAAGACAACACACAAGGCTTAAATACATGGCATGATGAGTGATAATGAGCCGGCCGAGCACAGGTGCGGAGCTGCTGATTCCATCCATCTATCCATTTTCTGAACCGCTTATCCTGACTAGGATTGTGTGAGTGCTGGAGCCAAGCCTCGGTGTCATCAGGTAGGAGGCTGGGTACACCCAGAACTGGTTGCAGGCAACAGACAGACAACAGTCACACTCACAATCACACTTAAGGGCAATTTAGGGTCTCCAATTGATGCATGTTTTTGCGATGTGGGAGGAAACCCGAGTGCCTGGAGGAAAACCTACGCAGGCACAGGGAGAATGTGCAAACTCCACGTAAGCGGGCCGGGACCTGAACCCCAGTAATCAGAACTGTCAGTCCAATGCATCACAGCTGCTACACCGTGCCGCCTCTGTTATATACAAATAAACGTAATTTGCCTTAAATTAGTCAGAACCACTAAAAATCTTATCTGAATTGAAGATTCCAAAAACAAAGTGGTAAAGGGATTTTCATTTTCCTCATCATTGAAAAAGAAAAAGAATTACAGTGGATGAATCGACAAGAAAACACAATTCTGGTGGACATCTGCTCAATGGAGTGAAATTAAAAGAAAAATTATTCTGGACTTGGGAACAAACCTGGGAGAACCTTTGCAGCATTAAGATCACCTCTAAATCAGGGGTGCCCAACCTTTTTTACCCCGAGATCTACTTTTCAACCAGCCAACGTCCTACGATCTACCTACGTTTATGTACACATGTGCAGTGACACATGTCAGAAAAAGCCAATACTATACTACAATACAGTCAAACCAACTGTTAGTCCATTGATGCGATTAACATATTGGGCACACCTGAATCAAGGGACAGGATGGATGATAGGCTGGCATCTTTTTTTTTTCTTTTTCTGATCATGTCCTGGTCGATCACAAATTATATTATACTTATGTGCTGCTTATAATAATCCATCCATCCATCCATCCATTTTCTTAGCTGCTTATCCTCACAAGGGTTGTGGGAGTGCTGGAGCCTATCCTAACTGTCAACGGGCAAGAGGCAGGGTACACCCTGAACTTGTTTAAACCAGCAAAATATAACAGAGCAGTTGTACAGTATTGCGCTGAAGACAATTTTATCACACACAATACAATACAATAACAAACTAACACAAAATAGATGCCAGTTTAGTTACGTGTTTCTGTGATGGGGAGCGTAAATTTTAGCTCAGCTCACAATATTTTCAAAGTAGGTTACCCAGCACTGCTTGCTGCTGCAGTTAGTTTCAGGGAAATCACAGGAGTGTAAAGGAGAAAAAAAAAACATGGGGAAAACAACTAGCCATCACCTCTTAAATTTCAGAGGTGAATGTTCCATGTGGTGTTTTACCATTTGAGACGGGTTTGTTGTGTCACAGTAGGATAGCTTTCCTGTATTCTTTTTCTTTCAGTTTTGGCTTAAAGTACACAGGAGTTGATAAATTCAACCCAAGATGTCAAATAGCAGAGGTGCCCAACAGAATACTTCATGACTTACAGAAAGAGCAGCAGCAGGTTCCCACCACCATAGTAACAACCGTGAAAAAAAACATCAATCCCTACTGCCTTTCCCACCCAATGTTGCATACATAAAGGATCAAGGGGCTACCTGCTGGTCTTGTGTGGTTCTCCATCTTGCAGGAGACTTTCAGAAGCTGGTCATTCTTCAGAAGACTTATGCTCATGTTGCCATTTACTGAAATCTGCTCAACCATCAACTACAATCCTGTTAAAATTGCCTTGACTTTCAATGTTGTTTACTTTCTTTATTTTATTAAATCTCGTCAGGATGACAAAACTCACCTTTTTCAGACCCTGTCAGCTTGGGGAGCAAAGTAGGGACAACCTGTGTGTTTTACTTTGGTATGGAGCTTCTTCCCCACTGTGGTATTCATGTGGCATTATGGGGCTTGGGGTTTGAGGAGCCACTGAGAGGTCGACAGAGAAGAATAAAAATATGAGTTTCTAGAAAGGTTAATAGATTTAAGGGTCTGTGGGAGTGCAGTTTGCCCCCTTCTGTGTTATTCTACATTCTCACAGCTAATAAGATTAAACTTGATGAGAAGCCTAGCAGAAGAAAAGGGAAAGAGACAGGATATGTTTGTGTTGTTTTAATTTTTTTTCAGTCAACGGCATCCTTAGTGGCGAGCACTGCAGCCCAGATAATTGTGTCAACAGAGCTGCCATTCTTATGATGTTTTTGGGCCAAACAATGTACCCCAATTACTCTACTTTGACTCCTTTGGTTTTAATTCATATATACTGTAGATAGGTTTCTGGAAAATTCTTTTAAAAAAGAACATTTGTTAAAGATAGATAGATAGATAGATAGATAGATAGATAGATAGATAGATAGATAGATAGATAGATAGATAGATAGATAGATAGATAGATAGATAGATAGATAGATAGATAGATAGATAGATAGATAGATAGATAGATAGATAGATAGATAGATAGATAGATAGATAGATAGATAGATCTCCCTAAGGACACACACACTTCATTTAATAAATATCAGAATCATAAAGTGGACAGTAAACATTGAAATCAATATGACATAGAAATATACTAAACGTATTTTACCAGGCAACACTGGTTAATTAGGTGTTTCATTTGACATGTTTTATCAATTTTTTTGGTATACACGTGGAAAATGTAGGATTTTTTGGACCGTCAGTGACTTGATTTGTGTTTATCAGAGAATTCAAAAAAGTTTGGTCATCTCTTTGGACATGTTCAAAAGTAATCTTTTCATAGGATGACACATGACTGGGTTGAATCAAAGTACCAAGAAAAAAAAAACATTCCATTTGAATAACTTCTGAACTATTTAAAAGTGTGCATAAAAGAATTTTTGCTGTATTAAGTATTAATATTGAGATTGTTGGGATGCCTCCGTTTCACATTTTAGTGGCTTGCCTCGGAGATCTAGAATAACAGAAACAGATGGAAAAATAGAAAACATTTGCAGAAAAAAAGCTGTATAGTATGTGTTGGAAATAGAAGTACATATCTCAAAGCATTTTGTGACATTTATGTTCTTCTAATAGCTGGCCATCGTGCTGGTCTCTCTAGAGTAAAGGTAAGTAAAAATAAAGCCGGCTAAAAATACAATTGTAAAAACAACAAAAAATGTCCCATTTGTCTAATTGCAAGGTTTAATAATTGATATCTAAGTAATGCATTTTACTGCATGTGGATAAAGATAGAACACACAGATAGTATATTTGCAATGGCTGCAAATATTGGTCACTTAGTTTAACATGTGCAGTCAGAAAATAAGTCCATATTTCATGACCTCCAGATTTGCTGAAGTCTTGTAAAACTAGTTAAAGGCCAAGAAAAAATGGTTATTAAACGTCATTGCACCGTAAATAACATATTTGAAGATTTTATAAAATAGATTATTTTTTATTACTGCTCCAATGCTTTATCCCAGTGATTAGTAAACTTTTCACAATCCCATACTCATTCAGACAACCCTAGCCAAGTGCAGTACCCTTCATTTAAACTTAAAAAAAGGTGTCCATAAAAAGCAGCATTACTTAGGGTCCAACGGTGAAATGTTGTCACAGTCAGTTTTGGTCAACTGAAGTTTCAAACCCATAGAATTATATGTGAGTGTGAAAGGTTAATTAAATAATCCATATGGCTCAAGCGAATAACTGGTAATCAGTTCACAGTTGTCTTTGTTCTTACTCCGTTGTTACTTTACACACACACATTCAATCTTAGATGTGCCACAATAAGCACAGACACAGATGTTGCCGTTTCATTAGCCTGAGGCAGTGCGGATGCGCTTGTTCCATGTTACACAATTACTATCAATGCACAATAATAAAATAAAATACATCCCAATATGCCATACATAACACTCCTCTGTTCCAGCATAGAGATCACCATTTAAACTAAAGTTGGTTTTCACGAGTATGTATTAACTATAACCTAGCTAACTAAACCCAAACCAGTTATGTCTTGGGAACGTCTTCTAGCTGTTCATTGATTCCAGGCCACCATACAAAGCTTCATGCCATGAGTGTCCCTCATGTAACACAGTGAGAACCCTCTGGTGCAGCTTTTGTGGTATAACTACCCTCACCCTCCACAAAATGTATCCTTGATGCACTGTGAGCTGTTTACGGTGACTGGAATAGGCCGGTAAGGATGAATCACCCTGGCGTGGCCAGCTTTTCAGTGTCAACTTGTAGACTCTGGACAAGACAGGGTCACAGCATGTCTCTTGTGCGATCTCCTCACTTGTGACTAGTGGGGAATCCACATGTGTTATCTGGAACATGTCCACTGCTTCCTTAGTCTTTACTGGCTGTGTAAGTTGTCATGGCAAATGAGAAAGCTCGTCAGCATTCCCATGATGTTGTGTTCTCTTGTATCAATGCTTTAGGTGTGAGCACTCAGGAACAAGGCCAACCTTTGCAATCGAACAGTGGCTATGGTGGGCACTCCTTTAGCTGTGTTAAAGATGGAAACCAGAGGCTTATTATCATGGGTGTGCTAGTCCCCGATGCGGCGTGCACCTGCCGCAATCAGCAGATGTGTAAACCGGTGCCTCGTCCTCGGAATTACGGCTCACATATACAGTAAATAAAAGAAGTATTTCAACACCCTGCTGTATTGCAAGTTCTCCCTCCTAGAAATCATGGAGGGGTCTGAAATTTTCATCGTCGGTGCATGCCCACTGTGAGAGCAATAGTATGAAGAGAAAAATCCAGAAATCACAATATATAATTTTTTTAACAATTTATTTGTGTGGTACTGCTACAAATAAGTATTTGAACATCTGTCTATCAGCTAGAATTCTGACCCTCAAAGACCTGTTAGTCTGCCTTTAAAAGTCTACCTCCACTCCATGTATCATCCTGAATCAGATGCACTTGTGTGAGGTCGTTAGCTGCATAAAGACAGCTGTCCACCCCATACAATCAGTACGACTGAAACTTGTAACATGGCCAAGAATAACAAGCTGTCCAGAGACAACCAAGACAAAATTGGACCACTCCACACGGCTGGAAAGGGACACGGAATAATTGCCAAGCATCTTGGTGAAATAAAGGTCCACTGTTGGAGCAATCATTAGAAAATGGAAGAAGCTAAACATGACGGTCAATCTCAATCAGAGTGGAGCCCCATGCAAGATATCACCTTGTGGGGTCTCAGTGATCCTTAGAAAGCTGGGGAATCAGCCCATGACTACATGACAGAACTTGGTCAATGACATGAAAAAAGCTGGGACCACCGTTTCCAATGTGACTGTTGGTAATACACTAAGACCTCATGGTTTGAAATTATGCTGGCACGGAAGGTTCCCCTACTTAAACCAGCACATGTCAAGGCCCGTCTTAAGTTTGCCAATGACAATTTGGATGATACAGAGGAGTCATTGGAGAAAATGTTGTGGTCAGATAAGAGCAAATTGGAACTTTTTGGTTATAATTCTACTAACCGTATTTGGAAGAAGACGAATGATGAGTTCCATCCCAACAACACCATCCTTACTGTGAACCGGTAGTGGTAGCCTCATGCTTTGGGGGTATTTTTCTGCAGACCGGACAGGACGACTGCATTTTATTAAGGAGAGGATGACTGCAGCCATATATTGTGAGATTTTGGGGAACAACCTCTTTCCCTGAGTCAGAGCATTGAAGATGGGTTGTGGCTGGGTCATTCAACATAACAATGATGCAAAGCACACAGCCAGGAAAACCAAGGAGTGGATCTGTAAGAAGCATATCAAGGTTCTGGAGTGGCCTAGCAAATCTCCAAACCTAAACCCAATTGAAAATCTTCAGAGGGAGCGAAAACTCTGTGTTTCTCAGCGATAGCCCAGAAACCTGTCTGATCTAGAGAAGATCTGCGTGGAGAAGTGGGGCAAAATCCCTCCTGCAGTGTGTGCAAACCTGGTGAACAACTACAGGAAACGTTTGACTTCTGTAATTACAAACAAAGGCTACTGTACCAAATATCAACGCTGGTTTTCTCAGATCCGGTGCGCCACGCTCTCCAGGTCCAAGGTCGACATTTCGCCAAACATGAAGGAGTCCTCCAGATGGTTACCTGCCAGCGGCATGAGGTAATTACCTGGTTCACACACCCGTCCAGTGGAGCTGGCGCCAGTCGGGATCCATTAGGTGCTGCGGCAGCTTCGCGTACAGCCGAGCCAGCTCCCTCACTGCACTCCGACGCTCAGAGAGCCGTCTGCTCACTGCTCTCCCACCCGGAGCAGTTTTCCAGGGACTCGGGCAATGTTAAGCCCTTCATCGTCCAATGTGAGCTGTCGTTCGAGTTGCAGTCTGCCACCTTTCCCACCGACCAGTCCAAAATTGCATTTGTGGTTTTCCACATCACGGGGAAGGCAGAAGCCTGGGCTATGGCGGAAACAAGCCGGGGCACAGACACGTGCCGAACATGGACGTCCTACGTCATGGCCATGGCGCAAGTGTTCCAGTACGCATCTCCGTAATGCGACACGGCGAATCCCTTGATCACGCTGTGGCAAGGCAAGCGCCAGGTCTCCGATTACGCCATTGACTTCCGTATTCTCGGAGCCGAAAGCCAATGGAACAACAGGGCGCTCCAAGATGCCTTCTTTCAAGGGCTGTCCCAGCGGTAAAGGACCAGCTGATCTTGCCGGACTTGCCGGCAGATCTGCCCACACTCATAGCGTAACAAACGGCAATCTTTTAAGTTCTCAGCTGGTCAAAAACATGGGCCTGAAGACCTTTACAGTACAACGCCCCTGTCAGGCTTATGGGATAAATGTCACCTTCCTCGGCAAGATAACTTGCCGAACTCAGATGCCCACCCTGACATTTCAAGACTCACACACGGAACCCATCAGCTTCCATGTTTTTGACACCCCAGTTCATAAACTACTCCTGAGGAAACCTTGGCTGAAAATACATAACCCCATATTGACTGGTCGACCGGAGAAATCGAACCCTGGGGTGCTCATTGCTAGTGGACATCCTCTCGTCCCTAAAGGCAGAGAGGGAAGAGGCCAGACAAGCCCCGCTTAGATGAGCCGGACCTCACTTCAATCCCCTCCTGTTCCCATGAATTGAGGGAAGTACTTTCTAAGTGTAAGGCCAAGTCACTTCCTCCCCACAGGCTGAATGACTGCGCCATTGACCTGCTGCCCGTCTCCACACCCCCTTGCGGGAGATTATTCTCTCTTTCAGGTCCAGAGCATCAAGCCATGAAGGCATACGTAGAAGAGTTGCTGGCTGCAAGACTGATCCGGCCCTCATCATCACCAGCCGGGGCCGGTTTCTTCTTTGTGGAAAAGAAGGAAAAGACCCTGCGGACCTGCATCGATTACCAGGGACGGAACGATGTCACTATAAAAAACAGGTCCCCTCTCCCCCTCATTGCCACAGCATTCGAACTGCTGAAGTTGGCCAAGATTTTTACCAAGCTTGACTTGAGGAATGGGTCCCACCTGGTGCGTATAAGGGAGGGAGATGAGTGGAAGACTGCCTTCAACACGCCCAAGGGACAATATGAATAATTGGTGATGCCCTCACGAACGCACCAGCAGTGTTCCAGAATTGTATCAAAAACGTCTTACTCGACATGCTTAACATATATGCTTTTGTGTACCTAGATGACATCTTGATTTTTTTTCCCTGTGCGAAAAATCCCGTCGGGTACGTTCCTGTGGTGTTACAGCAGTTGTTGCGTCACGACCTGTATGTCAACGCTGAAAAGTGTTAGTTTCACCAACCCTCAGTGTCATTCTTGGGCTTTGTCTTGGCGGAGGGGAAGATACACATGGATCTCTGCAAGGTCGAGGTTCTCCTTCATTGGCCCACTCCTACTATTCGCAAGGAGGTACAGAGGTTGATCAGGTTTGCCAACTTCTACTGCAAATTAATCTGAAACTTTAGTACCGTGGCAGCCCCATTGCATGCACTAACCTCACCCCACGGTTCCTTAGTTTGGAATCCAGCCTGCCAGGCGGCCTTTCATAAGGTTGTTCTTCTTCATTGATCATTGCCTGCCTTTGAAAGAGCAGAAAGGACAGTACGCTGAGGAGGAATGTACCGCTAGCAATGGGCTACCTGCACTTGCATACTTGGCAATATCTGAGCGCATGCTGACTTCATTCTTCACCATCCCAGCCTCCCTTCCTAATAGTAAATGAAGCATCTTATATTTTTTTTACTTTAATGTATTTTATTTTTTTTAAATGAAGTACCAACACCCATCCATTTCTGAGTCGCTTATCCTCACGAGTGTCCTGGGAATGATGAAGCTAATTCCAGCGGTCATCGTGAATTTTCATTTAAACGGTGAAATTTGACTTAAGTCAAAATTCGAGTTAAGTCGCTACTGTGGGAACGGATCTCAGTTGTAGACCGAGGACTCCCTGAATATTAAAGTCGCCAAGAGGCTTAACGCTAGACAAGCAAGGTGGCCACTCTTTTTTACGTGGTTCCACTTTGTGATGGCCTATCGGCCGGGGACAAAGGACGGGGAACCCGATGCGCTGTCACGTATGCATGATGGGGAGAGAACCAAGTCCAACCATCCTATCCTCCCCGACACCTTTTTCGTCTCAGTCTTCATGTGGGAAATCGAGACCCAAGTTAGAGTTGTGCTTGAAGACTCTCTCAGTCCTGAAGGGTGCTCCAATGACAGGCTATATGTCATTACCCCGCGAAGGGCAAGGATAATTGACTAGGCCCACACCAGCCACACTGTGTGTCACCCGGGCTTGGCGAAAACACGGTCAGTAATAGAGCAACGTTTTTGGTGGCCGAATGATAAAAAGGACATCAGGGAGTACATCAATGTGTGCCGGGTTTGTGGAGCAAAAAACCCTCCCGACAAAGGCCCTCAGGGGAGTTATGGCTTCTGCCCATTCCTCGACGTTCATGGTCACACATCTCCCTGGACTTCGTGACCGGGCTTTCGCCTTCACAAGAGCACACTGCTGTCCTTTCAGAGGTGGTTCAAATGGTTCATTTTATCCCATTACCTAAAATCCCCTCCACCAAGGAGACGGCCGGGCTCCTGATGGACAGGGTATTCAGGTATCATGGCTTGCCCACCGACATGGCGTCTGACAGGATCCCCCAATTTGTCTCCCATTTTTGGAAGGAATTTTGCTCACTCATACGGGCCACCGTGAGTCTTTCCTCAGGTCATAATCCAGAGCCTGTGGGCCAGACGCAACGAGTTTATCAGGACCTGGAGATTGGTCTCCGATGCCTGGCCTCATGTGACCCGAACTACTGGAGTCAGCAGCTAAGTTGGGTCGAGTACTCGCATAACTCCCTTCCCTCTGAATCCACAGGTATGTCTCCCTTTCATGTCGTGCACGGCTATCGCCCCTCTCTCTTCCCATCTATAGACGCTGACTCATCGGTGCCATCAGCTTTGGCCATGGTGAGATGTTGTAAACGGACCTGGGAGCGAGCCAGAAAGATGCTACTTTGCAATCTCTTATAAGGCCGCGGCGGACCGCAAGAGGATGACGGTGCCGGATTACAAAGTGAGGCAGCGTGTCTGGCTGTCGGCGAAGGGCCTCCCCCTCCCGGCAGAATCAAGTAAGCTTGCTCCCAGTTTCGTTTGTCCATTCCCAATCAAGAAGGTGATCAACTATGAAGCGGAAACTCCCGAAATCAATGCGGATTCTTCCAGCATTCCGCATCAGTCTACTCAAGCCAGCTCGGGTGTCCCCATTGGTCCTGTCTGCCGTACCCCCTCCACTCCCCCGCATGGTTGACGGGGGCCCCGTCTACTCTTTGTGCCGGCTCCTGACGTCATGCTGTTGGGGAGGGGAGTCCAGTATCTAGTGGACTGGGAAAGCTATGGTCCCGATGAGGGGTCGTGGATCATGTCCCAGTTCGTGGTCGATCCCTCCCTCATTAGGGACTTTCATGTTTCCCATCCTGAGGCTCCTGGGCCGTCCGGGGCCGGCCATTGTGGGGGGTGGGGGGAATATTGTCATGGCCGTGCTGGTCCCCGATGCGACGCGCACCCGCCTCAATCAGCAGATGTGCACACCGGTGCCTCGTCACAGTAATCACGGCTCACGTATGTATTGCCACCCGGCCGGTCTGGTCTTTGCCAGATTGTTGTACTTATGTCAAGTTCCCACAACTCCTTGTCCATGCTCTTGCTACCTGGTGTACCGAACCCCGCCTTATTCCTGGCCTGTCTCTTACACCTGCCGATTCTGCTAGTGCTGGCTCCGTGGACTGCCTGCCTGTGTTTTGACCTCGAACTGAATAAAGATGCTTGCCAAACTGCTCCTCAGCCTCGTGAGTCATGCATTTGGGTTCAGCCCCGGGTTCTGGCCATGACAGCTTCTGATCTGTAAGGGGAGTAAAGTGCTTTTCATACAGATATTGGTTGACCGAGTTCACTCCCAAGACCAGACTAAGAGCTTCTCTGTCAATTTGTGTGAGGTTACACTCCACTGCATTCAGTGATCAGGAGGCAAATGCTATTGGTTGGTCTGTTCCATCACTTAACCAATGTTTTAGCACAGTTCCAATTCCGTAAGGGAAAGTATAGGACACATGCTTGAGAGGCACTTGAGGGTCACGTGTGTCAAAATATTTTCTGATGTCATCAACTCCTTTGCCCGTTTGAAGGCCTTTTTACAGGCCTGGGACCAGTGCCAGTTGCCGGTTGGAGTAGGCAATTCAACTGGTGTAGTACTGAGGACGGGCTGGGCCAGAATTTCCGGTAGTAATTTATCAGAACCAAGAAAGATCTCTGTTGCGAGGCATTTTATGGCGGCGGGGTCTTCAAAACAGCATCGATTTTGTCTTTGCATTCGTGTAGCCCGTTTTTGTCAATTTTATGGCCACAGTATTTAACTTCATCTTGGAATTCACATTTTGATTCATTAGCATGTAATCCAAATTCAGTAATCCAATTGATTGTACTCATATACACGGCATTCTTGTGACATCTGCTGTTGCTATTTGGTAACTCCTTTGGCAGCAGCTTCCATTGACGTGGTGAGTTCAATGGCACTTTTCATTGTTAGATAATTTTGGTTATGTTAACAGTCATTTTTGTATATTCTCGTTGTGCAGTCCGCACACACTCTATCTCGCAGTGAATCAATCAGATTTCTTCCAAATGAACAATGCTCAGACAATCTTTTAACTGTTCCATGAATTGAGGAATAGACTTGGTTTTTAACTTGTTTCGTTGATTAAATTTAAAACGTTCAGCAATGACAAGAGGCTTCGGATTCAAATGTGTCTCTAAGGCAGTAACAATGTCTCTATATGATGTTCGACATTTTTATTCAGTGTTTCAATGTAGTAGCTTCTATCACAGTCAACAGGCAGCTTGGCTCCCAAGAGAACAATTCTCACGACTCACTTCTTCTCTGTGTAGCTGTTTTTCTCCCCTGGAACTTCCCTCACGAGTTAAAGTCCAACTCCGCTTCAGAATATCCATTCACAGACCCTCATCGCCATTTATTGTGTAGGTTGTTAATCCGTTGTGACTTTACACACACACACACACACACACACACACACACATATTCAACCTTCGATATGTCATAATAATAGACACAGATGTCGCTGTTTCATGAGCCTGAGGCTCCATTTTACTCAGGAACCTGTTAGAACCATTACACACTTGTACACATGTGCTTGTTACCGGTTACACAATTACTATCAATGCACAATAATGAAATAAAATATATCCCAAAATCGCATTCATAACAACGGTGTACCCCCCTCAGCTAGGATAGGTTCCAGCCAACATGTAATTAATCTGATGTCACAAACATGTTAAAAATGAAAATTCCAATTGAAAAACATTGTCAAGCTGACAATGTCATACATCCATCCATCCATTTTCTGAGCCGCTTATCATCATAAGTGTCGCAGGAGTGCTGGAGCCTATCCCAGCAATCATCAGGCGGGGTGCACCTTGAACTGGTTGCCAGCCATTCACAGGCATATAGAGACAGAACAGTCTGACTCACAATCAAACCTTAGGGAAATTTGGAGTCTCCAATCAACATGTTTTTGGGATGTGGGAGGAAACAGGAGTGCCCGGAGAAAACCCATGCATGCACAGGGAGATCATGCAAACTCCACATGTGTGGGTCTGAGATTTTAATCCCGGACGTCAGAACTGTGAGGCCAACATGGTAATCAGACGCACCACCGTGCTGCATACATTAAATACATTTAAATTAAAAAAGTCAATTATAGACATTATTTCAATATTGTAATTTAAATGTTAAGTGTTTTATGAAAGAGATTGCTGGGCAGTGTCTCTAAAACGGCCATAAATACAGAAAATTATGTTCTGACTATTCAGTCTTGTTTCTCTAACACTTTCAATGCACAAAATGGAAAACAAAAGAACCATAACATTGTCAATTTAACAGTGTTACTATCAATCACAAACAAGGAGTCCATTTGTGAGAGCTTTGTTAAGCTTTATCCGAGTCCACTGCTATAATTTATTTTCCTCAATCCAAACTGTAAATCACAAATGGAGGTTGCCGCCATGCTTCATTCAAGGCAGGCAGTGGGATTAGCTGAGGAAAAAAATTAAGGGGAAAATCTGCCTATAAAAGCCCTCCTTTTCTCCCATCTCACCAATGGCTGCAAACCATAAACTTGTGCCAGCTGTTGCCTTGCGTTAAATCCTGCTTAGGAGAAACAGACCTAAAAGGCCCAATGAAGAGAATGGCTCAACTGTGAGCTTGTTGTGCCGCCATAAACTCTGGCTGGACTTGAAACTGCAATCTGATTCACATACTTAAAGATTCACACTAGGGAACACTTACAGTGTACTTTTCTATATTAAAAAAAAAAGGAATTTATGAGTTTGAATAATAAATTATGAGTAGATGAGAGACTGGTTCATTAAATAAAAGTAATGATTGCAAATCCAATACCAGATACCCTGGACTGGTTGCCAATCTACCGTCGGCCATATACTGAGACGGACAACTAATAATGTGGTTGCTGAATCAAACTCACACGACCGGAAATATTAATTGCTCAGTGACTGTAGTCCTACTATATTGATCAATATATTTGTTTCTACTTTGCAAAACTCTATATTTATTTGTAATGATGAAAATGGAGGCAACTGATAAACACATACTAGTCATTTTGATATCATTTGATCAATGTTTAAATACATCCTTCTGAAAATTAATGAATTTTAATGATGTGAGTATTTGACGTTTTGGCAGTTTATATCAATTGAACGGTAAAAGGTTCAATAAAAAACATTCTAAAGGAATATTTTTCAAACTTTTGAAATGAAGAATGTTAATTCCGTACTGCAAGAAAAAAATTATGTTATTATTTAACTAGACACTCGTACTGTTGTAATTTTTGTCTCAAGTATGCAAAGTATAAATACTGTATTGTTTACATTTTTTTTCAAAACAAACCCCCCGCCCCCACAAACACAAAAAACAACTCCCCATCTCAGAATCAGATTCAGAATCAGATTCAGAATCGGCTTTATCAACCAAGTGTGTGAAAACACACAAGGAATTTGTCTCCAGCAATCAGTGCTGCCCTGGTTCGACATGCAGAACAAAGACCCACAAACCAATAACAACAAAAAACAAGAGACGTTTCTCTTTATAGGAACTATTCCTTATAAGCTGTCATAACCAGAACTCTAGTGTGGACCCAAAAGCACGACTCGGTATGCAGGAAGGCAGTTAAAAGAAGGGCTTTATTCATTCCAAGGTCGTAAGCCGGGAGGTCAGTCAGAGAGAGCAGCAGAGTCAAGGATGTAAAGCTTACTGGGATGGTCGGAGGACAGGCAGAGGTCAATACACCGGGATTCGGGATCAGAAACAAGGAAGTGCTGGAACGAGGCATGGATGTTTTTCATTTTTGTTTTCAACATTGATATGAGGATTTTTATTGATTCTGCATGTGGGCGGGTCCTATAAGTACTGGGGTTTATTATCGCAGATGAGGCGTGGGTGTGCACCTACTAATCAACGCAGGTGTGTAGGGGACCTGCACCGCCAGGGCTGGGACCGGCAGGACCATGACATAAGAGCCAGCGCCTCCAGCAGAAGTCTCAGAGTAATGAATGGTAACTATACAGTAATATAATCCAGAAAGTATTTATACATATATATTATAAATATATAATACTAGGTGGCATGGTGGAGCAGCTGGAAAGCGTTGGCCTCACAGTTCTGAGGATCTGGGTTCAATCACAGCCCTCCCTGTGTGGAGTTTGCGTGTTCTCCCCGTGCCTGCGTAGGTTTTCTCTGGGCACTCCGGTTTCCTCCCACATCTCAATAGCATGCAACATTAATTGGACACTCTAATAGTTGCCCCTAGGTGTTATTGTGAGTGCGACTGTTGTCTGTCTCCATGTGCCCTGCGATTGGCAGGCAATCAGTTCAGGGTGTACCCTTCCTCCTGCCCGATGACAGCTGGGATAGGCTCCAGCAACTGGTGATGATCAGCGGCTAAGAAAATGGATGGATGGTTTTATAATCAAAGATTTAACTAAATACCTCTTTTTGTCCCAAATATGCAAAGTACACATACTGTTTGTATATTTTAAATGTTGTGGTACCCAAATAAACAATATTACTGCTTCTAATTCTAATTCTGCTAGCTCAAGTTTTTTCAGTTTTTGCGGGTGGTTTTGGTCCCAATCAACCGACAAAAACGAGGTATTACTGCTATTAATGCCTCCAATTTTAGATCATCAACAAAATTTTTTACATTTCCTGTTCGAATTAAAAATGATTAGAAAATGATCCACAGCTATTTTTAATGATGAATAAGGTGGAAACCAAAAGATAATTAACTTATCCCATGTCATGAGGGTCTTCCTGTGGAACGAAACACGCCAAAAGCTGCAATGCATTCCTGTGTGACAGAAGCTTTTCCTACCTTTCAAATGTATTTTAGCATTTGAAGATAGAGACAGACACGTCACAAGTTCAGGCAGGGGTTAGTGTGGCAGGAGGAGGGACCTCCATGCATACAGACAGTTCTGTCTCCACCACATCATCACCACCTCCAATCTCAAATCTGCATCACCATCATTCAACTCTACATGAACCCAGACCAGTCTTTTCATTTGACAGGAGGTCAAGAGGTCTTTAGGATACATTGTTTGCGTTTTAATCTGCAACACAAAGGGTCAATCAAAAGATGCTTTATTTTGTATTAGAGGAAACATTACTATGTTTAGTTTATTGTTTTGTAAATATTCAGTAAAATTTTGAGTTTGAGTGTTTTATAACAAAAAATATATTTATATGTTGTGCAAAACATGAAAATTCTAGATATGGAGTTTTAAATTTAATGCTGTGCAATTTCAATGAAGTAAATTTTTAGGAATTTTGCCCAACTATTGCACAATGTCATTACAAATTCACAAATTTTGTGTTTTGAATTCAAAATTGCAAAAATAAATAAATAAATAAATAAATAAATGACGACACGGGCGGGCATTTGGTTAGATCATTGGCCTCACAGTTCTGAGGATCGGGATTGAAATCCCGACCCAGCCTGTGTGAACCGTGCCTGCGTAGATTTTCTCCGGTTACTACGGTTTCCTACCACATGCGAACATACAACATTAATTGGAGACGCTAAATTGCCCCTCGGTGTGATTGTGAGTGTGACTGTTGTCTCTCTCTGTGTGCCCTGCGATTGGTACCAGTTCAGGGTGTAAGCCACCTCCTCCCTGAAGATTGCTGGGATAGGCTCCCGCACTCCTGCGGGCCTATTGAGGATAAGCGGCTCAGAAAATGGATGGAAATAAAGAAAAGAAAACAATTGCTGCAAATTCACAAAAAAATAGCTGATTTGTCAGGGTTCCATCTGCCAGACCTTGGGAGTGAAACCCTTGAAATATTTACGAGCTATTTAATAAGTCTGTGGATATCACAGCTATGTTGGTCTCCAATATGGTTCTGTCCAAACCTGGATTTAATCTGTTTGGCCTCATCCAATTACATGGCCTGATCTTCTCATCTAGTAAAGATACAAGTGAGTTCATCAAGAGTTCATCATGGCAGCTAATGTGGCACAGGCGAATGAAAGCGGTCGAATGAGGTCTGTTTACTTCAAACTCCCCCTACAGCCATGGTGTACCTTTTGAGTTAAATGGTGCTATAAGACAAATAATCAATCTTCTCCATCTTCCGTATGGAATTTTAGAAAGTAAAGTCTTGTGGAATTTTTTTCAAGGACAAAGTGATTTTATCTTTGCGGTTCAAAATGTTGTTCAATATTGCATCCAGATCTCCCACTTATACTCCCTGAATCTACAAATCGTAAAGTACCAGCAGGAAAAACTAAATTTAGAGATAGATAGATAGATAGATAGATAGATAGATAGATAGATAGATAGATAGATAGATAGATAGATAGATAGATAGATAGATAGATAGATAGATAGATAGATAGATAGATAGATAGATAGATAGATAGATAGATAGATAGACGCACTCACAATCACACCTCGGGGGAATTTTGAGTCCCCAATTAACATTGCATGTTTTTGGGATGTGGAAGGAAACGGAGTGCGAGGAGAAAACCCACGCAGGCACGGGGAGAACATGCAAACTCCACACAGGCGGATCCGGGACCGTACCCGGGACCCCAGAACTGTGAGGCCAGTCACCCAGCTGAGGCACCATGCCGCCCACATGCAGTATCAATAAAAATCCTCATATCAATGTTGAAAACAAAAATGAAAAACAAAATCCAAACAATGAGTATCATTTTAGAATTTACTTTCTTTCTAATAATATCAAACTCAGGTGGTGATGTGTAGCCTATAAAGTATATTTTAGGGAAAACAAGTATATAGTAGTATTAATCATAACAAGAAATTGGTGATTTAAGTCACTATATGGATACTACATTAATTTACTGCTTGTATTGTAATTTTAATAGCTATAATAAAGTCAAATTTAAGATTAATCTGATCAAATCAGAACTATGGAGCTGGGAAGTAAACTTGAAATTATATTGTGACTAAAAAAAATGCTCATCAATACGTGCCTGGTGATGGAAATAATAGTTTTGAATAGGCTAGAAAGTTGTTCAACCTAGCATATTTTGCTTCAGTGGCTAAACTTAATACTGGTCAATCAACAGTTTCTGTGCAATGTCATTAATGGTCTCAGTCTGAGTGGTACTTGATTGCCATCCATTGTAAGTGCTCATCATATCTGTAACAAGTTGTGATGATGCCAAAATGCTATGTGGGTTAACCCCAACAGCACTTTGATCCACGAGCAGGAATAAATAAGGCGTTTAGAGAGGTGAGTGCTCGGTCAGCTCGTCTGCGCACATAAGTGTCACATTCGTGTCATGCTGAAAATGGCCATGGGACATTGTTTAAGGTAACTCTGGGCAAGTGGGCCACCTACAGGATCAGCTGGCAATCGTTAGGAAACCGCTAGCTGAACTGTGTCAACAAACCACCCACAAATCTCTCAAATTGACTGTCATCTTTGTGCTAAAAAGAGACAGTTTGCATTGCATATTTTGAATGAAATCCCAAAATGTTTCCAATGATTTGCTTTCACAACTACTCAAATCAAGTGATTTCAACCCTTGCAATCATTGCATATTCTTTCTCAGAGTGACACCACATTGTCTTAATCAGTAGTTTTGGGTGGTAATTGCAAATACATTCTTACTCATTTGACAATTATTTTTGGTTGGTTATATACATAAATGTGTATTTGTATAAGATTTGTTTTGCTATAGCTCATTTTAAATGTAATGCTTCTTCAATTCAACTTGATTTGGATTATCTGTATTTGAAAAAAAATCAGTCTTCAGATTAATTTAATTATTTGGAAGCAGGCAAAACATTTTTAGGAGCAACATGTATGTTTGTTCATGGAATAAAAATGTAACTAATTAACTAAACTTCAATTCCCCCCATGCCAAAATATTCTTTATATACTTTAGCTTTGCTTCCCCAGCCACATTTATATATATATATATATATATATATATATATATATATATATATATATATATATATATATATATATATATATATATATTACTTTCTTCTGCTCTGCACCAGGTCAAGAGCCTATGGCAATCAGTCCACTGTAAAAGTGGAGCATTTTTCAGAAGAGCGTATGTGGCAAAATTATTTGGGCAGTACAATTTAAGTGTGGAATTTCAGCTGTGATGGAAACGTAAGAGAAGCTCTCTGGCCTCTGATGCTATACAGTGCATGACATGGTGACAAGCATAACCTTTTTGATAAAGTTCTTTCTGCTGTTCCAGTAAAAAGTCCTGATGCTGCAATTCTCCAAAATTTGGGAGAAGTGAATTTGATTTGTGTGCTTTGAGTGTGACCGTTATTCTCCGTTAAATGTGGGAGAGTTTCCACTATTTCTCAGCTATATCGAGTACATTTTCCCTCTCATTCTTTCAGTAACCTCTCTGTGACCAGCCACACTCACCCACTCAAACAACACCAAGATCATTTCCACCCAGTCAGAAAAGCACTCTTTCACACACCTCATTTTTTATGGAGAACAGTACTTCATTTCTCATGATAATTGTTTGATTTTGAAGTGATAAAAAGCACAAGTACAAAAGTGAAAAATGAGTTTTGCCTTGCTTTTGTTCTTATAAAATCTTTTATGAATATTTTGTAATTGGCGTTGCCATGCCAAAAATAACAAAAAACGTAACAACACACTAAAAAAGTAATGAACGCTGACGACAATAATACATGAAAATATGGTAAACTGCGGCGGCACAGTGGTGCAGCTGTCAAGCGTTGGCCTTACAGTTCTGAGTAACGGGGTTAAAATTCCAGCCCCGCCTGTGTAAAGTTTCCATATTCTTCTTGTGCCTGCTTGGGTTTTCTCCGAGCAATCTGGTTTCCTCCGACACCCACAAAACGTGCATTAATTGGAGACACTAAATTCCCCCTAGGTGTCATTGTGACTGAGACTGTTTTCTCTATGTGCCCTGCAATAGGCTGGCAACCAATTCAGGGTGTGCCCTGCCTCCTGCCCGATTACAGCTGGGACTGGCTCCAGGACATCTGCGACCCTTGTGAGGATAAGCAGCTCAGAAAATGAATATGGATCACAAACTGCTTAAAACCGAAAAAAAAAATGTGACTGAAAAAAAATGCGTGTATTGCAGGTTCATGTTCTATTTTCATGACATTGTACTTTTTTTCCCTGTATTTTTCACAATTAGGAATATTTTACTGAAATAAACTAAACAGTAGAGTTTATGAAGAGTTCATGTAAAGAGAAAAGTAACATATAAAAATCAAATTAAAATTATAATCTTTAAAGTATATTTTCCATTTAGAGATGGGAAACCACTGATTGATTTTAAGTGACAATAAAAGTTCCATTTGTCGAATAACTGTCAATTCAATTAATAATTAATTCCATGTATTAAAATACAAATCTATTATGTGGATTTAAATTTAAAAATGGTTAGAAGACAGGAATGATGTTATATTCGCACAGATGAACAAGAGGAATAGAGGAGGAGAGAAAAAGAGAATCAATGTTGTTATAATAACATCTTACTGGCACCCTTCCATTGGCTGAGAAACACTTAGATAGCAGTCTCTGTTGGCCCACAAATGGTATATAAAGCTGAGCCCATGTAAACACAATATCTTGAGAGGTAGACGAACAGTCAAGAGACACTATGCTTAACAGGAAGCGTAACCCCCAAATGCCATGAAAGTCAATAGTCTGCAATCATATGGCTGTAATTTGTGTTTGTGCCTGATTGCAACATTGGGTCTTCCTGCACAAGGATCCTGTTCTCCTGTCAGAAAATAATTATTGGCATTTCACCAAGACCTTTTATCTTTTGAGTAAATGATCAAAACAAAACGGTTGATAAAGACAAGAAAGAATGAGGGCCTAATCAATTTAAAAAATATGTCTAATTAATTAGAGGTTTTGTAATTAATTAATCTTGATTAATCACATGTTAACCATATACAAATATTTGCAGTAAAAAAAGGAACATGGTCTCTTTGAAATGGCATTTAGTGGAATACTGAATCACAAACGGATATTGTTCACTCTGACAAAATGCATTCAATTGCATTTCAATCCAAAACAAAAGAAAAACTACCTTTAAACGGTTTCTGGATAGCACTTGTTCCCAACATGTTGGCCCACGTGTTGGGGGGTTGAAGTGGTGAAGTGGTCCGTAAAATCCTTTTATGAACAATTTGCATCACTAACTTCCATTGAGTATTTTTTTCATGAAATTTTCCTCCCATCAGTCCAAGCAACTCCGTTTGATTCAATTCCTCCATTTTGGCAGCTGAGCTATGTAGTTTTCTTCAGTGCAATGGGGGCACCTCGACATTGTGCACTGACAAATGTTCTGTGGTGTTTGGAACAAAAAATGCAATTAAAATGCATTATTTTTGTTCAAATTATTATTTTTATTATCAACTGTGATCAATGTGCTAAAGTACAGTAAGATAATAATGATATGTATGAATATTTAGGACTCATTATTTCTATGATAATTTAGGTTAGGTTTAGATCGTGACAAAATAGTTATAACACATTTGTGTCTCAAAATGGTCACAGAAGCTCCATATTGATAGCCTCGATGGCATCATTTCCCAAGGCAATTAAATTTACAATACCAATTGAAAAAAATACCAAAGTGCTTCCTAAAAATTTTTTTTTTTTCTTCATTTTCATAACCAAATGAAGGCCCCATACCTCAATGGTTAGCACATTGGTTTGCTAAACCAAGGGTTGTGAGTTCATATTTCACTGGGGTCGTCACTACCCCCTGAGGGGTTGCGTCTGGAAGGGCATCCGGTGTAAAAACTGTGCCAAACAAATATGAGCGTTTCATGACACGCTGTGGCGACCCCTAATGGGACAAGCCGAAAGAAAACTACATTTTCAGTAATGAATTAAATATAATAAATATATGTCAGAAAAATATTTTTTTTTGGGGGGGGGATATACGTTAATAAGTAAAGTCTTTTGGTTGTGTAAGTCTGTAGTGTTAACTGTAGTACAGGTTATAAATAATAGCGGAATCAATCCAAATTAATTATTCAATCAGCTATTTAGTAAAATATAAAACAATGTATGACTGTACACCGGAGAATATGTTCAGTGAATAATGTGATGAATGGGAATAGACAAGAGGCTAGAGGACAAATGGAGGAACGATACATTCAAAGTTTTTGTGAAGAAATAGGTCAACCAGTTCTAATGTGGATGAACTTTTGACCTAGACAAAGTAGCGCTACTGTTTCAGTGAAAAGAACTACCTTTGCTGCCTCTCACTTATTTATTCTACTCTCTCCTATAAAATACTTATTTTCCATCGATGGTTCACTTTCATAAATTGCAAGGATTGGCTTAAAAAAAATTCTCATTGCTCAATGTGGTTATGACAAAAAGATGAAAGCAATTTACTTTACGAAAACACATTTTTTAACATATTTGAAATTACGGCTAAGTCGCTTCATTATTGTTATAGTTACTTGTCCCAAAATGAAGACCTTTTTCATGTCGTGTTTATTATTTTTCTTGCTTATTTTTTGCTCGCTTGTTTTTGACCAGCTTACTTGAATAAGTTTATGCAGCTGCTCTATGTACACAACAAAAAGCTGGTGACATATGTTGGTCTCATTGGTGGAGCCTTTGATACAACCAGACATTAAACCACTGAAACATGACGTTTAAAAAACAATCTGCATAAACTTGAACTGTTCCTGTTTCAAATCATCAAATAAATAAAGGAAAACAAAATATGGTGCCAAAGTCAATACTGGTTTGACTCGAACATATCGACATTGTGTAGTCCGGTTATTTTTTTTCCCTCTACTTCATCTTTTTTTTTCTAGTGCTATTTCAACCCTTGCACTAGCCATACTGGAGCTCATAATATCAGATTGCAGAGCCACTCTTGCCTAAATGTGAATTTTATACTCTAGTGAACACAGGCTTTACACTTTCATTAGCTCACACACTCCTCAGTAGTGCAAATGCCTTGTCTGCGGTTGAAAGGGAGGGGGCTGTCACTGATGGGGTGGAGGATGTGGGTTTAGGGATTGATGAGGAAAAAAAAACTTCAGCTCAGTTTGGCCTGAGGCACGCAGAGCACTCTGCAGGAAAACATAAAGCAAAATGGGATTCATTGAGCGCATATTGCTGATGTGCAAACATGAGTCGCGAACACAAACTAAACCAAGAGTTCTCATTCACATGTACGCAAACGCAAATGAAACAAATTCACCCTTCGGTATAGAGAAACAAACAGACAAACCTATCGATAGATATACACACACTTAGTTAAAAATAACAAAACATGCAGTGTTGCAAAATGGCCTAACCCTAACCCTGGAAAGACGTTTTTTGGACTGCTGTTCAATCCAGTTCTGGATAAACTTTCCCTCGCTCTTCGATGGTTTTTCAAGAGTAGATCCTGTTCCAAGAGACTTGGTATAAATAGTGTAAATTATACTCGACATTCCAGCAGTGTGGCAGACACAAAGCTATTAAGCGTCTCTAAACTGGCGCGAAAGTGCAGTTGGAGACAGAATAGTGCCAGGTGATAAGTTTTTGGTGAGCAATAAGAAAGGGAATGCTGTTTATAAGAACTGTAACAAAAAACAAAACACTATGCTCTCAAATACTGATATATATGTATATATATATGAAGAGTTCATACGTAAAAGCCGACAAACACCATTTTTAAAAAAAAATAAGAGCCCCATAGCCGTTTATATTAGTTTATATTAGTTTTCATGCTGCGTAATCAGTTTTGTCGCAAAAACAGATAAAGGCCATGTTAAAGACTATGTAAGTAACTCATTCAGTGCAAATGGCAATAAACGCTTCTGCCCTTTAATGCAAAACATGCTATTTCCACAGACCCAGTGAACGCCCGGGAATCAGGTCATGTGTCATGTACTCTGATGCAACATAGCGCCGCCCTACAGATGCGTGTAGCTGACACAGCAGACAATGTTAGGACATTTCTCGCTAATTGATTGTTCTGTAATCAATGGATCCTTTTGATGACACAAACAAGTCTGTTGTCCTTTCCCTTCAGGGATGGAAAAGGAAACAGCTACCCAAGATATGAGGGTTAGACACAAATCACTCAGTATAAGTTGGCTTTATTGTCTAGCAAGGGTAGGCACCAAGTAACTACAGTGTTCTCACTCTTAAAACAAAATCAAGCCGGCATACCAGTTCCCTCAGTTTTTCAACCAGTTTGCCATTTAAAATGGCTGTAATTTATTTTTATTTTTTTGGGGGGGTTGGGGGAGGTAATTTTCAATAAATTTTATTCTTTCATCACCTGTTTAGAACATTAATGTCATCATAGTTATTTCACAGGCTAAAATTTTTCAACATACCCAATAATATTCAGCAATATGCAAGTATTTATCTGGTTTTGCAACGAAACGTGAAGCAGATTCATCTGTTTTTGCATAAAAATGAAGTCTTAATTACCTGATTAGTTGATTTGCCAAACGCAAAGATTTCTCATAAGCTTTGCTTTTCTTTGTTTCATATTTTTATTCAAGAAAATAGTGATTTTGTTTATTCATATTATATATATAAATCAAAGAATCTACAGAAACAACCAAAAATTTATATATCTGCTTTTGCATCTGACCTCTTCATATACACACACTTGGACACAGTACTGTGTAAATACATGGCCCTCTAATTTCCACTTCAGGTTCTACACCTCCATTTGAGACAAAAACGTCCTTTTGACACTAATGTGTTTTTCAATTATCTTCAGCAATTCTTTGACGTTCTCCCCCCCAACCCCCATTATTATTTCTCGGGGCCTTTTGCATGTTCAAGAGTAGAAAATTGATCTAAAATAGGAGTGCATAAACGCTGAAATGGCAAGTGCAGAAAGGAAAACAAGAATAATTTGTGTCAGTGCTCCCTGTGAGAGATGAAAGAAAATGCTCCCTATGTCTTAATCTATTAGGCTAACGAATGGAGTTTTGCCAAAATCCTTGTGACCCGCTCCTCCCTGCCAGACATACAGCACATGTGGATGGCCGGATAAAAAATACAAACTCACAAAAACCTGTCCTATCTGCTATCTTTTGGTTTTGCTTGGGACTCAAGTTCTTTGTGTTAGTGGAATATTTTATGATTACCATTATCGTCTGCTGGGTTCATTATGGCTAATCTTTTGAGAGAGAAAGCTCCATAGGTACCAGTTTATTCATGCTTGACCTCGACGTCCTGGCTTTGGAACAGAAAAGTGGAGTTGGTACACAAAATATCTGTACACGCAAGGGGCGAGGTAACTATACAGATCATTCTTTACTAAGGTTTGTTTCTTTGGACTATTTTCCTCTGTGTGGTTAAAAACAACTGAGTTCATGGAGAGGGCAGAGATTGCTGATTTGAATGGAACTAAAATGGAAACATCTTTAGGGCACTCTATGACATGTCAGCCTCGTTTTTCCTCCAGTGTGTGACCATGCTGTACTTTCCCTTCAATTTATCGTTTTTCACAATCTCCTTCCCTTTTTGCAACTCTTGCCAGGTTAGCTTTGGTCTATTGAGACACCTTCAACTGCTCCTCTACTTCCCAAGCACACACATTATTTATCAATGGCCGAGAGCAAATTTGATCCTAAAACTAATGGCGCGTTAAGTGAAGCAGACCTGATTACTGCCCAACAGAAGGAATTAAGGCCAAACGGAACCAAAGGAGTGGGCCAGCATCCACAACTGTGAAAAAATGTGTTAATTTAATGTTGCAAAGGCACTGAATATTCATTGGATTTTTTTCTCAAAAGAAGTGAATATTCAACAAAAAAGTAAAATTGAGTCAATTAAATTTTAAATATAGCGCAACGATGGGAAAAAATATATCTTATTTTGATCTTGCAACAAACACTGCCAGACATAGCTTTGTATCATTTGGGACGCATCTTTCACATGTACATCACATTAAAAGATATAATTGCAATTTACATGTCAGCAGGATCAAGGTTCCGGTATTATACACAGATGTCAACCGTTAATGTGTTTGTGTTATACTACTACTACTACTACTACTACTACTACTACAAACAATAATATTAATAATAACAATAATAATAACAATAATAACAATTGCTTGTGTGCTCTTGCTTACATCAAGCTATATGTAAAGTAGTGCACAATTATGTACCTTCTGTCTTTGAAAAATTACATACATTTCTACTCATAAAGTAATAATACTCACGAATCACAAATAAATACATTTTAACCAGAGCCACAAAAAATGTGTGCACACATTGGACCCCATAAAACTCCTACAGTTTCATACATGAACAAATGTGGCAAATTGCTACAGCAAGGAAAATTCCTGGCACAGTTACTGTGTTACTCATCAAATAAAGTTGAAAAAGTTATACTCTGAAATATTTCACTCTGAATATATGGACATATGATGTCCTGTCGTGACATGCTTGGATGCATGCATTGAACATAGCCAAATGCATTCACGATATTTATCTCCTGTGGGTGAAAAAAAAATGAAAATATATAATAATATCATTCTGATATGAAAAATATTTTGTCATCACACATCATTTATAACATTAGTAACTTTTGGCTGAAGACAATCAATAAACATAAAACAACACAATGCATCACACATTTCTACCTTTGATGAAAATCTTGGTTTAGCCATCGTTTTCAAGGCTTTTGTGCTTTGAGTGCTATCGATTATGAATTGTCTCTTTTGTAAAACACCTGTAAAATGATGCTCGCTTGTCAAGCTAGACACATTGCAGTACGTTAAAACACTGTAAATAAATAAATACAAATGAATACCACAACTCATTAACATATTTGTTTAAAACACATTGTTTGAACTGTTAGCTTTTTCAAAATCTGTTTTTGTTTATTTTAGCTTTTATTGTCTCAACCTTCATTAATTTTTATAATTAATGATTGTATTTATTTTATAGGCTGGTACTTCCTCATTACATATAGCTGATAGTGAAATAGTGGTTACTTATTTCAATGCTTTAGTTTAATATTTTACTTTTCATTTATTTTCATTCTCCCGCATGACGCAGTTCTCTGGGTATGTAAATGCACATGTACAATAGCATATGTATATGTATGCAGAATATTTTGTTCTGTTTTGTTCCTTTTCCATGATGGACAGCACTTTATGTGTAATTTCATGGTCATGAAAAGTCCTATACAAAAAGTTTTGAATTGAGTGATTGATTTAAAACAGACTAATTACATCAAAAACACAATGTTGTGCTGAAACATCCAATGCTTACAACTCTGATAACTTCGGTGCTGTATTGGTAAATTACTTCATGTTCGTTTTTAAAATTTCTCAATACACACTTAATTTGGTGGCCAGTTTGTATACTGTAATTTAGCTGGCAATACAAATTTTATCACTGGTAATTATTATTACAACATTTTTAAATTGCTTTCAGTAAAATGCAGAAATACAAATAATATTACAAGCAGACAAAGAAGAGATTTTATTCACACCTCTCAGGTTTTTAGATATTCAAAATGATCACTGAGAACTTTTTTTTGAAATTCAGGACCACGTATACGCTTAACATAACTCAAACCTGACAAATTTGTCAGTGATACAAATTCACATTTCATTTAATTGCCGCTTCATTTCATTTGTTCAGTGTGTGAGTGTGTGTGCGTACATTAAATAGAAATACATTTTCTAAATTATTTATTTATCATATTCCCCAAAGTTAGCTGTAATAGGCTTGTGAGGATTGGCAGGTTGGAATATGGCTCAATGGATGTTTTTTATCACATTTTTGCAATACTTACTAATTATAGATAGATAGATAGATACTACATTAATGACATTTTCGAAAACATTATTTCCATGATTTTTTTTCTTATTCCCATATCTGCGACACCCTGAAATGAATGAAAATGGTATCAAAATTTTTAAATCCATGCAAGAAATACATTTGTTTGAAGGCACTCTTGTATTCAATGTGTGTACAAATACAACCCCCTTCCATACCTATTATTCTCAAACAGAAAAAAAAAATATTCATGAGGTATGTCACTGATTTAATGTCAGTCTTGTGGACGACACATTTTTTTGTGTTCAACCTTTATTCATCCAAGTGAGGCAGCTGAAAACACATTTTCATTTGCAATGACTGCAGACAGGGTAAAACAAAGCACAATAAAAGCGGATACAACTGGAAAATGTGCTTTAGTTACACTATGTATGTGTGTATATATATATATATATATTATATATATATATAGGGCGGTACGGTGGATCAGCTGGTAAAGTGTTGGCCTCACAGTTCTGAGGTCCAGGGTTTGATCCCGGCCTCGCCTTTGTGGAGTTTGCATGTTCTCCCAGTGCTTCCCTAGGTTTTTCTTGGCACTCCGGCTTCCTCCCACATCCCAAAAACATGCAACATTAATTGAACACTAAATTGCCCATAGGTGTAATTGTGAGTGCGACTGTTGTCTGTCTCCATGTGCCCTGCGATTGGCTGGCAACCAGTTCAGGGTGTACCCTGCCTCCTGCCTGTTGACTTCTGTGATACGCTCCAGCAAAACAGTGACCCTTGTGAGAAGGGGTACAAAAAATAGATGGAGAAATTATTTATCGACGTGAAAAAAACATTCTTAATGTATATGTATTTTATTTTGATGATATTCAATGAATCAATATTTAATGAGAGAAATTAACAAATAAATAAAAATATATTTTATTAACTCATTGTAACACTCGATCTGATATATATATATGTGTGCGTGCATGTGTGTGTGTGTGTGCGTGTAAAATCATTTGTTCAAAAGACATTCTGGAAAGGAAGATTTTTGGCTTGTCAACATACAAACATCCAAATTTCAGTCTCGTCAGTTTAAAATTTTTTCAGTGACCATTGTGAGTATTCCTAATTTCAATGGTAAGGTACCAGGTGCCAACTTTGCCAATGTGTGCGTGTGTACACTTGGGTTAAATTGCTAAAAACTGTGCCTTTGACTGGTCTGAAGAAAGAAAATTATTCAGACATCCCCACTTGACCATTTAAAATGTTACAGATAGAATGTGCTTGTGCATTTGATATATTGTTCCTTCATCTAACGTGCAAATTATTTTCAAACATAGAGATGTGCTTTCTTTGTATTGTCACTGGTCCTTGTGAAAGCAACATTAAGTTAGCATGATTCCGTTTGGTTCTCATGATTATGTATATGTGTGCAGATTAGGTTCAAATTGGGCTGCTGGGGCACCCCTGTAGGTGGAATAGATAAGCATTCAAGAGTTGAGTTCTGGGTCACATGTTGTCACTTCCCATCCATCAGCTCCTTCTCACCCTGTGTAGTAGAGGGATGGCAGCTACCTAAAAGGGCAAGGAGATCGAAGGTGGGATGAGGTTGGTAGGGAGACAGTCATGTGATCTGGCAAGCCTAACCCCGACAAACTGACCTTCGAGATTTACAGACGTTGAAGTGAAAGTAGTTTGACCTTGTCTTGAATTAAAGAACAACCACCATTTTTTTATTTTGTGCCTACCTGTTCTACAAATTCATGCTATAGACTGAGACAAAGAATTAAACAAAAAAAAAAACATTTGTATTGAACATGTGCAAAAACAACAAAAGATCAACACAAGTTAGTCTATTGAGAAAATGAAATGATAAAAAAAAACAATAAGCAAGAAATGTACAATGTACAAGTTCAAAAGGAGTAGGAAGAACTAAAGGACTGATCAGGTCCTATCCCTAATTCAGACTTACGTAATAATAGTGAGATATAAAAGACATCTTTAAAATATATTAGAATGAGAATGAGCTTTATTGGCCAAGTTTGGCAGAACACTCAAGGAATTTGTCTCCGGCAGTCGGTACCACCCTGGTACGAAAATCAGAACAAAGAACAAAGTAACAAGAACAAAAACAGAGGGGAAAAAAAACAGTTGAATGCCTGCTAGTTTTAATGAGGCGGAACAGTGGAGTTTTTATGTTATCCTCGTGCCTTCGTAGGTTTTCTCTGGGCACTCCGGTTTCCTCCCACATCCAAAAAACATGCAACATTAATTGGACACTCTAAATTGACCCTAGGTGTGATTGTGAGTGTGGCTGTTTGTCTCTATGTGCCCTGTGATTGGCTGACAACCAGTTCAGGGTGTACCCCGCTTCCTGCCTGTTGACAGCTGGGATAGGCTCCAGCAGTCCCCGTGACCCTCATTAGGATAAGTGGCAAAGAAAATGAATGGATGGATAGTTTTGACTATCATTGATCGGTAGCATTTACCTGACAGAAGGAGCTGGAAGATCTGGTGGCAAGGATGTGGAGGGTCCGAAAAGTTCCTGCCTACTCTGGACCTAGCTCGAGTGCTGTACAAGTCTTCAAGGCTGCGTAGGGTGGTGGCGACAATCTATTCAGCGGTTTTGGAGTGTTCATTAGAGTCGGAGACCTTTTTTGTGGCAGCCCCAAACTAGAGGAGGTACACAGTACTGATTGGATGACAGCTGTGTAGAACTGTCTCAGCAGCGCTTGTGGTAGACCTTGCTGCCTCAGAAGCTGCAAGAAGTACATCCTTTGCTGGACTTTTTTGAGAATAGAGTTGATGTCCGTCTCCCACTCCAGGTCCTGTGAGACTGTAATTCCCAAGAACTTGAAGATCATGACGGTTGGCACATGACAGTTGGACAGCGTGAGGGGCAGCTGTGATGAAGGATGCCTCCTGAAGTCCACAATCATCTCTACAGTCTTTAGCGTGTTAAAGGCCAGGTTTTGTTGGCCACACCAAACCTCCAGTCTTGTCACTTCCCATCAATACGCTGACTTGTCGCCGTCTTTAATGAAGCCAGTGACTGTAGTTTCATCTGCAAACTTCAGGAGTTTGACAGTCGGGTGCCTCGAGATATAGTTTGTGTAGAGTTAGAAGAGCAGAGGGGAGAGGACACAACTTTGGGGTGCCTCGATGCTGATAGTGCGTGTAGATGAGATGGCGTCCCCCAGGCTCACCTAGTGTGTCCTGTGAAGTTGTAGATCCACTGGGAGATGGCAGACAAGATGCTGAGCTGGAGAAGTTTGGAGGAGAGGAGAAACCCTAAACTAGCTTGTCCATGTAAAGTAATAATGACATCACAAAGTATGAAGCTAATCATAGGAAGCATCCAAAATATTGCGTACACTGAAGTGTAAGGCTGATTTTAACAAGTGAAATATTTATAACCACCTAGAATCTATTTTGCATTGCTAACTGCACCACCATCCTCAGTTGTTTTACATTGGTGTTTCTTCTTCTTGTTCTTTTCCTTTTGGCTTGTCCTGTTAGGGGTTGTCACAGCGTGTCATCTTTTTCCATCTAAGCCTGTCTTGTGCATCTTCCTCTCTAACACCCACTGTCCTCATGTCCTCCATCACAACATTCATCAACCTTTTCTTTGGTCTTCCTCTCGCTCTTTTGCCTGGGTGCTCCATCCTCAGCACCCTTCATCCAATATAATCATAGGCTCCAGCACTCCCAGGACCCTTGTGAGGATAAGCAGCTCCAGAAATGGATAGATAGACTAATACATATGTACGATATTATGCTAATGTTCATCCATTCAACCATTTTCTGAGGTGCTTATCCTATCAAAGGGTCACGAGAGAGCTGGAGTCTATCCCAGTTATCTTCAGTACACCCTGAACTGGTTTCCAGTCAATCGCAGAGAATATATAGTAAACAATTAATCATTCTGCACTCATTCTCACACATTGACACCTAAAGCCAATTTAGCGTCTTCAATTACTGCATGTTTTTGGGATGTGGGAGGAAACTGGAATGCCTGAAGAAACCCCACGCAGGCACAGGGAGAACACACAAACTCCACGCATGCGGGGCCAGGTTTTGAACCCAGGTCCTCAGAGCTGTGAGGCAGATGTTTATGTTGACGGTAATAATGTTCAATATGTTCTTTTTTATCTGTTTGTCTTTTTTATCTGGTCACATTCGTTTTCAGTTTGAAGATCATTTTTGTCGATGAAATTTGTCAAGTCTGTAGAGTCACTGATGGAGCGTGGATTGATTCCCGCTCAGTGATGGTTTCAATCTGTGCCCTCCAACTGACTGGCGACCACTTCAGGGTCTAGTTTGCCTTTCGCTTGAAATTAGCTGGGAGAGTTTTCGGCGCTCCCACGAACGCTGTGTGGATAAGCGGCTTGGAAAATGGTAATGGATTGATGGATGTCAAGTCTTTGTGAAAATATATTTTTTTAGAACTGTAGAAATATTGGTCTGTGGTTGAAGAATTGATGTTTGTCTCAATATTTGTAGACAGGTATAACTTCAGCTATTTCCATTTTCGAACCTGTGAAAAAAAAGGTGACAAAAAAGGTTGTTTCTTTGTTGTTCTTTTTTCTGAATGTCATACCAAGGCAGCACCAACATTTGGCCAATAAAGCTGATTCAGATTTTGATTCTTATTCTATTGCATGTTTTTAATAATACTGCTAATACCATATCACTATTAAAGCAATCAGTGGACTTTTATTTTTTTAGTATTTTTAATATATGCATTATTTCTTGATCATTTATGGCACTGATAAATGAAGTGTAGGAATAATTGTGATCATAATTATCATACATCTCCTTCAAATAAAGAAATGCTTTGCTCTGCTCGAGATAATGTGGCAGCCTCCTGGCAGGAGATAGCAAGAACAAAAACATCTCATCTGCTGCCTGTTAAAGAAATGACCACACATGTATTCAGCCATCTTCCACACATGCACACGCACATGAACAAACATGTAAACCTTGTTTCAAAGTGTTTTGCTTGTCGTCTCCTTTTTGTAACATCCATGTAAATAAGGGGCGTCTTAAAACTAAATAAATAGAGGTGCTAAGGAGAACATAATCAGAGAGTGCATTGGTGAATTGTACGAGACAGTTCCTCTCCTCTCTCCTCGTGAGACTTGAACTGGTGTCTTTGCTTCCTTTTTTGTCCTGTTTAATAAATGTCTGATTGGTGAACCTGACATTTACTTGGTCCTTCGAGCCAGATCTCAAGATACCTGTGGTTTCCAGGGGCTGAGTTGATGTCCAGGCAAAGACCGTGGCCACGGCACTTGAGACCCTTTCCGCGGCTGGGCCTCGACTTTGCATCTTGAGGCTGAGGGTTGACGAGAAGCCGAAGGAAGTAAAGGCATCTCTGGTGAGTAGGAAACTCCCACACTCATGAGGAATGAGTGAATGCGCATCTGGGTGACTGCGGCGGAACCAAACCTCGAGAATACTAGTCCCTATCGAGTAGACTAATTATTCTATGAAACTGAGAAAAGGGCAAGGTGTGTCCTGTACGTGAGCTCCGTGAAACGTGTTCATGTGTAAAAGTGTGAGTGAGCTCCGTGAAACGTGTTCATGTGTAAAAGTGTGAGTGGAGGTTCGCTACCTCATTTGAACAGGAAATTGAGTGACAACTGTTTGAGGATGCAGAGGTAAGAATTCTCCGCCACTTGTGGTAGAAGCTTGAGAATTACCTCAAACAGAACGTAATTGTCACTCCGTTCAGGGGGAAGTCAGTATAGTCACCCTAGGTGAACCACTGACTCCAACAGGGGAAAAACAAATAGCAAAATCGTTGATAAATACCAAAATAGTTGAAACAGAACATCTGAAAAAAAATAATAATGATGTGTGAGGACTGAAAGTTTGTAGAAAGCAAATGTCCTACTAAAATAAAACATCTAAATTTGTGGATAACACGATATGACTTTGGTGTCCAGCTCAACATACACACAAAAATATATATAGTTAACCTGCAGGATAAAATAAGAGAAACACACACACGAAAAAAAAAAACAACAACAACAACAAAAAGATGGACTCAAGATGATGTGAAAACGGCCATAAAAGGTATCACATCTCATAAAGTTGATCCAACATAATTCGTCCAGGGAATGCAAGACTTGAGAAAATCTTATCACTTAAATGGTGTGGAAGTACAATAAATTTGGATGACACCAAAGTACTTTCTCACAGCAGCAGGGAGTTCGAGGGTTAATATCGCGCACCTCTGCGAGATTTAGAAAAAGAGCAAATTATTCTGCCATTGGAAGAGCAAAATAAAATAACAATGAACCATTTGAAGAATATAGAATTGGAATGACTGCATGTTTTAAAGCAAAAAGTGGCATTCCTGAAGATCACACTCCAGGGAGTCTGTATCAAAGGCAATTAAAAAATGCTCTTCATGCAAATTCAAATAATCCTACAAAACAATGGATTGACAAACCGACTGGCAGCCTGTAACATTACGTTAACCAAGCACTACACGCAGAAAGAGTGCTACAAAATAAGAAAAATAAAATTGACACCTTTCTGACAGAGGAAGGAGAAATTTATGGAGCTTTATGCGAAACATTTAATAATTGTGGCCGCAGATGAGGAAGAGAGCAGCCATCTCCCCATCAATAATGTCACAACTAATGCTCCCAAAATGCAACTTTTTAATGTGCCCCATACGTTTGTTGGTAAGAGATGGCTTGCTGAAACTAGGACTGGTCTTAATTCCCTCTCTGACAGGAAAAATAGAAGTAAAAAGAAAAAAACAATTACTGGGAGGACAATTAAATATCTTACAAAATAGGAATCCAGCACTCTATTATTACACCTTGGATATTCCAAAGAAACCTCCAACAAGAACAGGAGATTTCTTGCTGCAACAAGACGTGACTGAACAACCACAAAATGACGTAGGAAGTGACTTATTGCATGTGACTATGCAGGATAAGATACTGTAAACTTATAACAGCCCACACCAGACAAAACCATGATTATCTGTACTCAGATGGTATATCAGTCGTGGTGGCAGGAACAAGACTGACTGACAAACTAAATGCACTACACAAGGAATGGACACCACCACACACATCATTACAACGGGAGTGGAAGAGTTTGGGACAATTTGGTTTGGTAGTACGAAATGTTCCTGATTGGACAGAAAAAGAACCAGATTTGGACTGGGACGACTGAACTGTACAGAGAATATCTTATTGGACAGTCTTAAACAATCTGAGACCAGATGCTGCTGTATTCACGGTGGTATCACAATCTACACAGACAATACTGGAAAAATAGAGGAATAGCGACAACTACAGGGAACATAGGACACATGCAGAGCTACTACAAAATTTGCTCATAGCAGTTCAATTACCAAAAGAAATAGCCATATGTAAATGTGCAGTACACACATCAAATACAGACAAAGAATCATGAGGAAATGAATTTACAGATAAAATAGCAAAAGAAGCACCAAAACCTTTATGGGATTAGCTGACCATGTAACAAATGAAGACGTACTTTGAGATGATGTGTTAAACAAAATGCAACAACAAAGCTTACCAGCAGAACTAAAAATGTGGAAAAAATAAGGTACTACATAACAAAATAGGAATTATGTCAGCACAGTTTAAAAAAAAAAAATTCTACCAAAAACATTTTCTAAGTGGGCGGCAATCTTGAGCCATGGGAAGTCTCAGGTCTCAACAGAGGGAATGGTAGGCCTGGTACAAAGGCATTACATGATCCATGGATTTAACTTGTATGCAAAAAACTTTTTTTGTAGGGCTTGTTTGATCTGTGTGTGACATAATCCACTAGGGAATGTACATCCGAAACGTGGTCAGTTTCCTCAAGCTACACATCCATTCATCCCTCCATCCATTTTCTTAGCCGCTTATCCTCACAAGGGTCACGGGGAGGGCTGGAGCCTATCCCAGCTGTCAACGGGCAGGAGGCAAGGTACACCCTGACCTGGTTGCCAGCCAATTGCAGGTCACATGGAGACAAACAGCCGCACTCACAATCACCCGTAGGGGCAATTTGGACACAATGATAGATTTAGTCTAACTATACATACATTACAAGCACGTAAGGGTCTTATTCCATTAAGAACACTGTTTGGGAGACCATACAAATTACCAATAATTTCCACACAATGAGAACTAGACGAATGATGAAGGGGAAAAAAAACATACACAAGTGGGTCCCTTTCAGGTGTTATTAAGAACCCCAAACAGTTTAAAAAATTGCAAAAAGGGGTACTTGAGTTCATTTGTTGATTGTAGGAAAGTTATTGCTTTTGAAACCAATTGTTAACACAAACAAAAGTAATTGGTTTTTATTGGCCACTTGTAAGAGAGCTGTTCTCATTCCCACTGCCAAGGTCGCTGTAGTCCGGTGACACATGGGAGTGAGACTACTGTCATAATGGTGACTAAACAAATTAAAATAATAATAAATTTTGCTGTCGGGTGTTGGATGAAAACAGTACCTGTTATTTTCATTTTTCTGTCCGAGTGGTACCTGTGGGAACCACTCAAGGTCCCACCCCCCCAAAAAAATAATAAAATAAAAACAAAACAAATTGGATAACTACATTAAAAAAAAAACGTTTCCAAAAGATTGTGTTGTTTGCACAGATCCAGAGATAATACCAATGCTATTAATTAATAACGAATGCAAAAAAAAAAAAAAGTTGGGGGATTCTGTTTATCCATTAACTTCTGTTGAAAAACAAAAAAAACATTGTTTTCTAATGGCGGATCACTAGGAAATTTCACATGCATCAATTTGATAGGACTAGAAAATAATTGGGAATTTTATCAGCATTGATGTGTAAAGCCATTTTTGTGCCATTGTCATGGTGGTGCAGCAGTAACTGTCTTTTTGATTTTTTTTTATGCCGGATGCCTTTCCTGACGCAACCCTTCTGCATTTATTCAGAGAGAGAGCTGGAGCCAATCCCAGCTAACTTCGGGCAACGGCAGACTACACTCTGAACTGGTCGCCAGCCAGTTGCAGTGCAGATGTCGACACCATCACTGAGCGGGAATTGATCCCACACTGCCTTCACTCGAAATGTCCCTCTGAGGGAAACCCGAACGACAACGTGGCCCACAAGAGAAAGGAGTTTGACATCCCTGCACTACACAATCAGAAACAAAAAAAAAAAAAAAATTAACAAGTTACTGTGCTTTAATAACCTTATTACTGCCATTTCTCTATTCATCCTATGTCTGTTTATGAATTAACATCTACTGTACATGCAATTTTACCCGAACACTGGCATAGACTGAGCAAGAGCTGAATGATGGACAAAATAGCAGAAAGAAACACATGGATACACCTTACACACTGTAAAAGGTCATCTCAGCTGAGTCACCCAAGGGGAAAGGTGAGCAAAGTCCAGCATACGGTGGGTGCAGATTTATAGTAACTTAAAATACCTGAAGGCTGGTGAAGATTTAAAAGACACTTGACTCATTTCGGGGTGACTTGGTCGACATGACTTCAAAATGGCTAAATAATATGATAGCATGTTGGGCTGCAACTTTGACAGCCGTAATGATATTTTTGTTCATATGCTACTTTTGGCCACCTGTAAAGCTGACAAAAATACATAACAACAGAACCAATAATTATACTCAGTCAACTATGCCTACCACACATAAGATAAAGAGGCGCAACCTCATTTCAAATAACATTGGTAAAAACATGAGTGAATCAGTTCAGCACTTTTTCAATTCCTTGGCAGAGTCTAATTGCTGGGGATTCCATCTTTGGGCTTATGCTAAATGAAACCCCCACTTTCTTCTCACCGTTTGCCAATTTAATGCTACCTTAGACCCGAATGCCATACAAAAGAGTCCGTATACTATGGAGGGAGTATGTACATATACTATGGAGGGAGTATTTTAACCGAAAAAGCCTGAGGAACATTTTTCCATTATTATGATTATCTTTTTTACAAATAGGAAACAAAACTGGTTGTTATTAATGTAGAATACAGCTAACAAGGTAAACTATAGTTCCATCACATCAATGGGCCCTGGGCCACTAATGCGTGTCATTCCAACAGAAATCCCAACACAATGTACCCTGAAGGTAATGACTAAAACAACTCCTAACATCACTTGTCAGAAATGGAAAAGTGTTTATCCAACAACTAAGGCAGTTAATGATAAACTGATATTTTCTACTAATGTTGCATTGGCTAATTTCTCTTGTGTTAGCTTTACAGGGGCAGATTTTAAGGTGGGAAGTCTCAACAAAACATGGTGTCATGATATCCATCTGCAAACTGCCCCACTGCTCCCATGCAGCAATTTGTTGTGGTGGTGTGTTGGTCAAAAGTTGTATAACACACTGATAAATGCAGCAGGAACGTGTACACTGGTATCACTGCTCTTATCTGTGACTGTGTTTCTATCCAAAGCAGAGGATATACAATTGGCCGCATCCATCTTTGGACCTCCCCTTGGGTTCTCCTGAAGGCGAAGGTCCTCTTGGAAAGATGGAGATCTGACATACATTGATGCAAATGGCATCCCAACTGCATACCAGATGAGTTGGTTAACGAGATTGCTGCAGGATGGGAATCCATCTTGTTATGGATAACTGAATAAAAATGTTTGACAGAATCAACTACATACATTACAATGTACAGAAACTAGGTAATTATACGGAAGCAGGCTTTATTGCCATAAGGGAACAACCAGCTGCAACCTCACTCATGACGTTCCAGAACCGCATAGCGGTCGACATGCTCCTGGGCGAGAAGGGTGGCGACTGCTCAATGTTCTGTGACCAGTGTTGTTTATTCCAAATATCACAGCACCTGATCGGTCACGCACAAGGGCCATTCAAGGGCTCCGCACCCTGAACTACAAGATGAAGGAGCACTCTGGTGTAAACACATCAACCAGGTCTGAGTGATTGGAAAAAAAAAAAAAAGTTTGGCAAATCTAAACATTTGATGTTCTCTGTCCTAGTTTCTATCGCTGTTTGCAGCTATTCTTGCATTGTGTGGATGTTGTTGTATTCCCTGCATAAAGGCATTACTTAACCAACTTATAACCACTGGTATTGCCCCGACAAATTAAAAATTTACAGAAATATATCCACAATGGGCACAACAGAGTAATGACAGTGATATTGTTGACCACGATGATGACGTTATGACTGCTCTTCCAGACCTGTTCTCTGATCCAGAAGATTACAAGTAATTAGTGCTATATTTTCCTCCGAGTCTAAGCCAAAAGGGTGATCTATTAGATGATTTAAGGATTTGAGCAAATGTAGGATAAACAGGAGGATAATGTAGAAATAATTGTAAATAGTATTAAGTAACTGCTTCTGACTGCAATGAAGAAATACTTTGCTCTGCTCCAATTAAGTTACTGCTCTGCCTGCAATGAAGAAATGCCTTGCTCTGCTCCAATTCAGTTACTGTTTCTGCCTGCAATGAAGAAATGCTTTGCTCTGCTCCAATTCAGTTACTATTTCTGCCTGCAATGAAGAAATGCTTTGCTCTACTCTAATTCAGTTACTGTTTCTGCCTGCAATGAAGAATGCTTTGCTCTGCCTGCAATGAAGAATGCTTTGCTCTGCTCTTGAAAATGTGGTAGCAAATGTAGGAGAAACAGGGGGGAAATGTAGGAATAATTGTGATCATAATTATCATACATCTGCTTCCAATAAAGAAATGCTTTGCTCTGCTCTAGATAATGTGGCAGCCTCCTAGCAGGAGATAGCAAGAACAAAAACATCTCATTATCAGAACTGTTAGAATTGCTGCCTGTTAAAGAAATGATGACCACACATGTATTCAGCAATCTTCCACACATGTACACGCACATGAACGAACATGTACACCTTGTTTCAAACTGTTTTGCTTGTCGTCTCCTTTTTGTAACATACATGTAAATAAGGGGCTTCTTAAAACTAAATAAATAGAGGTGCTGAGGAGAAGATAATCAGAGAGTGCAGTGGTGAATTGTACGAGACAGTTCCTCTCCTCTCTCCTCGCGAGACTTGAACTGGTGTCTTTGCTTCCTTTTTTGTCCTGTTTAATGAATGTCTGATTGGTGAACCTGACATGAAGTGACCGTATTTTTATGTTGTCAGATTCCGCTTATCCGCAGGACTAATCGGGAGAAATGTCCCGACCGACTCTCCAGTTAAAGGGTTAAGCTACCCAGCCGACTCTAACGCCGTGCGTACAGGAGGACGAGAGCTTCTTAAGTCGGTGTCGAGATGAATTCGCCTAGGTGTACTAACTGCCTTTAGTTTTGCAGAGCCAATCCAGTCTGGCTCCACTCGTCCGCCTTGTCGAGTAACCTTTCTGAGTAACAAGGTGACAAAGTGTTCGCTCTACTTTTACAGCAGCTCCATCTCTTATGAATTCGCGTTCGGTTTCACCGTAGTTTTAAACAATAGCATAAATGTATCAACATTCTTGTGAATACAATTCTCTCATGCATTCTCAGGCTTGTTTTAGTTGGTTGCTCATCATGTGTTGCCTTGTCTGAGAGAGACAGACATACACAGGTTATATTCTTTTCACAAAGCTGTTTCAAAGCATCTTATTTTTTGCTAAAAGTCCAGTGGAAAAATAGTTGAAATCTATTTCTGCTTGCCGACTTCCCGCGTGGTCATTCGAGTGTGACGGGCTTCCTGTTCAGTAACTTGATGCTGCAACCATCTTGAAAAATGTTAGGTGTTGTTTGACAGCTGCATCCTGTCACTGTCTTTATATCAGAAATAAGATGTGAATAAAAAGACATAACAATAATTGGGTTCTTAAGTTTGCAAACCCTGATATATGTATGTAATACAAAGATATGAAAAATAATAAGGTTTATATAAGGTTACTGACTTTGGTATACGTATGCAGTGCAATGAGAAGCAAAGCGGGTAGGCTACGTTTATCAGAGAGATCTTTGCCGTGCTGGTGACCCAATCGAGTGTAAATTTGTTTGGCGACATCTGGTGTCCAATTTGAGAGTTGGTGGCTCAGCTCAAAATATGAACCTTAAGCCATACACACCAATTGTTATCAATTCGCTCCATTGCTATTTGTTGTATGGCAACCTATCTGACAATGTATAGCACATATTTATCTTCATAGTTTATCTCCCGCCTCAAGAATTCCTTTTGCTAGGTCATTAACCACTTGACCAGAATAAAAGAAGTCCTTGTGTTTTTATCATAAATAAAAATATTGTCTGTTATTGAATGTTCAGGGGCTGCACAGTGGATCAGCTGATAAAGCATTGGCCTCACAGTTCTGAGGTCCCGGGTTCAATCCCGGACCCGCCTGTGTGGAGTTTGCATGTTCTACCTGTGTGCCTGCATGGGTTTTCTCCGGGCACTCCGGTTTCCTCCCACATCCCAATAACATGCAACATTAATTGAACACTCTAAATTGCCCCTAGTTATGATTGTGAGTGTGGCTGTTTGTGTCAATGTGCCCTGCGATTGGCTGGCAACCATTTCAGGGTGTACCCCGCCTCCTGCCCATTGACATCTCGGATAGGCTCCAGCACTCCCCATGATCCTTGTGAGGATAAGCAGTGAAGAAAATGGATGAATGGATGGATGGATGGATGGATGGATGGATGAATATTCAGGGTATCCGATTGCTTTAGAAGCACTTTTATCTCATTGCTATATAAGCATTTTTGCTTATGTATACTCATTTGGTGGAAGCCAAAACAAGGAGGGTGGACAGAAACACGTCAGAGTGTGCAAATAAAAAAGAGAATTTTCTGAGACATTCGTATTGCACCACACAGCCCTGCAGGCCATGCAGACTATGCAGACTTTCTCCCTTTTCTCATTGTAGTCACCATGGATTATGGTTGCAGAGTAAAGGAATCTACTCTATATAGAGCCTTGTGGTATGCTAGTGACGAGGCCTATTGGTCAAAACGTTCAAGTGTAGATGGAAGCACTGCTGTCCAGATCAGTAAGTTCGGTGATTAACTGAGTTTGCTTACTTATTTTAAATGATTTGACCAGCACTCCAGTCAGGGAGAGTATAAGAAGTCGGTGACCAGCTGTCAGCTTTACTTTGGATACAGGATCTCAGTTGCTCCTCTGAGAATGAGTGTCGTTGTCCAGATAATTCACTCAGGAGAAGCCAGAGTATGGGGAAATGTGTTGATAGACTTTTAGTCATTAATGTCCAGAATGCCTTGCTCAATAATTTAACATGCACATTGTGTTGAATAAAACTCAGTTATTATTAGGCCTCTTTAAATAGTGCGTCTGAATGGTAGGTGCAAATCAACATCTCACTTGCTGCAAGCATAGAGGAGGTAGCTCATTGTTCCTTCGTGTTAGCCAAAATGCCACCTCATTGCATTGCTGGACATTGCTTGAACACTCGGGAGAATGGAATTACCCTTCATAAGTTTGAAAGAGACCCTGTTCGTTGTGAAAAATTGATAGCAAGGGTGCAGAGGACGAGAGCTTTGTGGGTTCCAAATAACAGGTAGGTGTGAATACAGCAACTAAAAAAAAAAAAAAAAGTTGTTTGGGGAGGACCACGTAATCGGTCTCTCTCATAACGTAGCAAAAGATCCGCGTATGAAATGTGTTAATGTACGCATACAGCTACTAAAAAAAATAATAGTTTGGGGCGGACCATGTAATCGGTCTCTCTCATAACGTAGCAAAAAATCCGCGTATGAAAGGTGTTAATGTACGGATACAGCTACTAAAAAAAATAATAGTTTGGGGCGGACCACGTAATCGGTCTCTCTCATAACGTAACAAAAGATCCGTGTATGAAATGTGTCGATGTAAGCGTCGCCCAGCCAACAATGTCTCACTCAGCCTGCAACATAGCTCTGCTCCACCCCCTCCTTATATAGCACGGCGGGCCGAAACTCAGCCACACCGGCTGAGGCGCGGCGTTCGGCAGTCACATCTTCCGCGAAGGCTGCACGTCGGACTTTGCGACAGGGGTGGCTCTAAAGAACCCAGCTGAGAATGCGTTACTTAGTCGCGTGTGAGCATGAAGCGTGCCGGCTCGACTATGAACCGTCATAAGCCACACCGAATGGCTGCGATGAGCCGCGATGGCCCATCTCCACCGTGGAAGTGGATCGGCGGGATGCGGTTTGGCCGTGATGGCATATCATCTGAATATGGCTCGAAACAATAGTGTAATATTGCCCCGGTAACTTCACTCGGTTGTGTGATGTTGTCCTTTTCGAAAAGAGCTTCCGTGTCAGAAGGGGTGTTGGAAAAATCAGAATATCTCTGTTGTTCGGCTTCCATAGTAGCAGGCACAGCGCATTTTCAACGGCGGAAGTGACGATGACGTCAAGGACAGATGATGCGACTAATATGGCGACCACTTGGATGTCGAGGGACACTCAATTGCGCAACTTTGTGTATGGATGACGTGCTCTCCGCTCACTTTTTTATTTCGTATAGACATTGAAGTGAATATGTTATATGTATTTTTCATTACAATATCTATTTTAGAATGTTTATAGGGATGTCACCCGCACTTTAAAGTTTTCAATTGATGCATGTTTTTGGGATGTGGGAGGAAACCGCCGTGCCCAGAGAAAACACAAGCAGGCATGGGGAGAATATGCAAACCCCATACAAGTGGGGCTGGGATTTGAAACTTGGTCCTCAGAACTGTGAGGCCAATGCTCTAACCAGTTGCTCCACTGTGCCACCAGAAGGCAAAGTACTTTTTATTGTTTAATAACAAGATATTTGCTATTGTGGAAAAATTTAGGATGTGGTCAGTAGGCAAAAGTGACACCTGTGCTGGACAGGAGGATGGACAGAGAGGTAAAAAAGAATCCAAGGCTCACCATCAAGGCCACGCCGAGCTGGTGGCAATGTCTCAAGGTAAACAGACGTTGCACAATTCTGGGTTCAATGTGTTCAACCAAAGCAACGCCATCTCCCCAGAAATGGCATTCCAAAGCCCGCTTGGCCTTAACAAAAGCTGTTCTGGTCTAAGAAGCTTTCTGGTCTCCTGTTTTATGGTCACATGAAACAAAATGCAATTATTTGGCACAATATTGTATCCTTTATTTGGCAGACAGAAGGCATAGCCTTGATTACTCACAACAACATCCTCACTGTCAAACATGGTGGTGGAAACTTTAAGTCTTGGTAATTTTTTTCAGCCAACGGAGCATGAAATGTAATCACAGAAAAGGGCAGTATGAATAAAGAACAATACATCAAGATTCTCAAGAACAAGATCAGGCATTCTGTACAGAAACTTTGCCTTGTGCACCAGTGGATATTTTAGCATGACAAAAACTCAAAATACACTTCAAAAGTGGTGAAGAAATAGTTATCAGACAAATATAAGTGTTTTGAAGCATAACTTGAATTCAATTGAGAATCTGTTGAAGGACCTGAAGATCAGGGTGATGGCTCGGAGACTCTCCAAACTGAAAGTGTTGCTAAAGATGAAAGGCGAAGGATGAATCAGTGGAAATAGAAAAAAAAAAAGGTTGCACATAAGGGTATGAATATAACAATAATGCACCTTATCATATCTGCTGGGAGATGCTTGTGATATTTCCAAACCAGAAAAATAAAATGCTGATTCAAAATTATTGCTGTATTTCTGTGTTTTTCCCGGATATAATATGTACTTGTCAAAGTGCTGGAAGAAAATATATATTGAACTTGAGAATTTATTAATAAGTTGATCCTCCTTCTTTAGAGTTGAGACCAGTAAACATTTCCTATGCCTGCTTACAAATCATTGAAAGGATCATGAGGAATTCGGAATCATTCCTCATTGCAAAACTGTTTCAGCTCAGTATGGTATGTCCGGAATGAATTGCTCTCTAAAGCTCATACCAAAGCACATCGGTCAGGTTGAGGTCAGAACTCTAACTTGACCACACCAGTAAACATTTTCTTTTTCTGTTGAAGTCATTCTGTGCTTTGGGTCACTGTTGTTATCCTGTTTAATCACCCATCTGTTACGCTACTATTGCAAGACAGTTGGTCTTAAAGTGTCCTACAAAATCTGTTGAAAAACATGGGAATTAATTTTATTGATGATGTAATGTGTCTAAGCCCTGAAAAGCAAGCAGTTCCAAACGACAATGCCCTATCTACCATACTTTACATTTGGGATGAAAATTTTGATGGTCATGTCTGTCAATCAATCAATCAATCAATGTGCTTCTGCCTGCCTGCCAATTTCTGCAATATTAAGGTTAAGAGAAGTTATATTAATTCAGGGATAACTTTTCATGTCTGACAGAGATACAGTAGTTACCTTTTAACTATCTTTAATAATAACTATAACTATAACTAACTATATTCAACCCTTAAGAGGATAAGCAACTCAGAAAATAGACGGACATATTAGAATGGGGATTTACAGAAATTTGAGTAATATCTCTTCCACTCGGCTAAAAGTGTCAGTAACAAGACAAAAGCACTCTTGAGGAAAATGTGCACTTAGAATGTAACATTTGGAGGTTGCAATTAATATTTCCAGACTTTTCAAGTGGAAAAATATGAAGGTTCATGGAGTGATATTTTACAACCTGAAGACTAGATATGAAATCTGGTGAGCAATATTCTTTTGCAGGCAAAATTATTTTTGAGAGGTCTGCTGGAGTGAGGAACATGTGACATTTGTCTAATTAACTTGTGCTTCTGGGTATGAATCAGAACTTGCCCTCATTGAAATGGGCTGCTGAAAATATTACCTTAGTGAAACTTCATTAGAAAAAAACACATTGGTGCATTGTCTACAATCTGCCAATACCTGTTATTGTTCCTCTATTCTTGCTGCAGAGGATATTGTTGCTGAACATCTCACAAAGTTCAGAATGAGGGCATTTTAAGATTATTAGGTTGCCACAATCTTCCCAAATGAGGTAGGCAGACAAAGTTGCAAGGCTTGTCTTATGGCAAAGCTGTTGTGAAAGAATGGGCTTTGTTCAAACCATGTAAAAAGCATTGTTTGTTGTTTACCAAATATCATGGGTTCAAAGAATGTAGATCAAATTCTCATAACATCACTTGCATGCATGTGCGCACAAACACACAAGTACATACACACACGCACACTCAAACTTCTTCTTTCCTTTCAGTTTGTCCCATTAGAGGTCGCCACAGCATGTCATGTTAGATGAATACATATTTGTTTGGCACAGTTTTACGCGGGATACCCTTCCTGACGGAACCCCTCTGCATTTAGCTGGGGAGAGAAGCTTACAGCTCCTGGTAATCTCAGGCAGTCTCCCATCCAAGAGGGTAGCACCCAACATTCATGGTAAATATAAACTAAGACACAAAGTCAAGAGAGAGAAAAGGGGTATTATCATCACTATTTGAATTTTATAAAATAAGTGACTAGATATGAAAATCTTACTCACCATTGTCCTGTGAGTTAAATATGAAGTAAGCAGTTTAGTGGGGGAAAACAACATTTTTTTCTCTGTCATATATGTTAGGACTCCCTACATATCCAGAGACAAGCAGAGTGAAGACAGCAATAAGGCTAAACAGACAGAATCTTCTATAGAAAGAAACAAAACTAGGATATATGTTGGACATGCTACTCAAGAGGTCGCAGGAGTCAACTCAGTCTCGCTATGAAACTTGATTGACGAAGTATTTCTGCTTGACGGATAAATCAAATCTTGTATTTTGAATTGACTCCCTCCTCTCGTTTCACAGCTGACCTGGGTGGTGGCGAGAATAAAGGCAAGGGGCATTGATTTACTGCTTGAATGACTTTATTAGCTCTTCTGTACATTCACATTCATATGATGAATGGAATCTTACTACCTGTATAATATTGACAATGTTTGCGTGGCATATTTTCAATGTCACATAGTTTTGAGATCCCTCTCATCAATTTTCCCCGGATACATGTTCATTTATATTACATGATATATTGAGATCATCCTTTTCCTTCTGTGATGAAATTTATTTTTTTTTGTTTTGTAATAATGCAAGGGGCTATGATGTTTGTCTTTGAAACAAAACTTATCAGAGACCACCAGCTCCTGATTAGTTACAACAGAGTGAATGTAAGAATTAATATTGATTTGTCCAGCACGTGAACTGGCATGTTCATTTAGTCTTACGACACACCCTTGTTCCGTCAGGGAAATACAAAAGTGAGTCAATGACAAAATTTAATGGGTGATATATTACCTTTGGCAGAAAGTGGAGACATTATTGGAAATAACACCTCCAGGAATGGGACCAGAAATCCATTTGGAAATCCCCCACCGTAAATCCCCATAATCGGAAGTCATACTGGATATTCCCCACCGGAAATCTCGCCAAATTCATACCAGAAACAGTATCATCAAAAGCCAAAAATCCCCCCATCTGAAGTCGTACCAGAAACTGAGGAGAACTGGGTAGTCCAGGTGATGCTGGAGTGGTAAATTATCTTAGAGTCATAGGCCCACTGTAGCATTTCTGATTGTCAGAATTCTGAACAAACATTTGGTCAGGCGGCTCGGTCTTTGAATGAGTTTGGTTCTTTTGGGCCTTCTTGACTACCTGCTTGATCTCCCACGTGGCAGCTCCAATGATATTGGAGTTCGGAAGGATGGATTTGGGTTCTGCTGAGCTGAAGGGTTGTGAGTCTTCTGAGGGTGGAATGGGAGAGAGCAGACAGTGGGAATGGCAATGAGGACTCCATCCAATGATGTCTATGGCGGGATTTTGAAGTTGGAGCCAGGGAACACCAAGACGAAAAGGGATCTCAGGAGAAGGAATGACAAAGAGGGAAATTTTTCTGTGGTGATTACCGGAAATGAGGAGCATGATGGGCACAGTTTGGTAGGTGACAGGGCACAGTTTGGTAGGTGACAGGGTAAATGACCCAGCCATCAAGGGCTGTGACTTTAAAATTAAAATTATATCTTTGGGAATAAAATTATCATCGGCACCAGAATCATTAAGAGGAGTGATGAGGTGTTATAAACAGAAACTATCATGAAAGTGTGGATGGTCATAAGAGAGGGAGAGCTTGAGAAAATAGACGTTTCCCTCACCATGACACTCTCAGTTTGTGGTGAGCCTGGTCTTTGGCCGTAGAGGGCACAAGGAAATAATATGACCCAATTGACCACATTAGATGCACAGCCGCTGGATGACACTAGGCTGATATTCTTGTGGATCGAAATGAATCTTTTCAATTTGCATGGGATCTTCGGTTCTTACGGGGAGTGAAGGAAGTGTGGAAGACTGAGCGGGAGGTGGGTGTGAAGCTGGAAATGTGGTGCTCGGTTGTTGTGCAGGTGGACCCCATTCTCTCATGCACTCTCTTGCAGTCTATTATCCAGATCAATGGAAAGAGCAAGAGATTAATGAGAGAGGAGGGGTCGTCCTGGACTATGAGGTTGTTCTTGAGCAGTTCAGACTGGCTGTGTGAGAAAATCCTCCTAACAGCTCCGTCATCCCACCCACATTCATATGCGAGAAGCTACTGACTTAGTGCCCTGAGTCAGCATCAGGAGACAACAGGTGGATTCAGTGCCCTGAATGGCATGATCAAAAATTTTAAAGACTCCGGTAGAAATTGAATTAAACGAAAGGAGGACCAGGAAGGAGTTGTGCCAAAATGAACTGGACCATTTTGCTGCTTTGCCATGGAGGTGGTTAGTGACATATCCTGCTTTGGAACCTTCAGTGGGATAACTCCAGTTGGAGATAGAATATGAGTGAGCAATTCAGTAGGAATTGGCTACATGCACCAAAGTCCCCATAGTATGGCTCAGGTGGAGGGACATGAAGTTCTTTGTATGGGAGCCAGGTTGGTTCGGAGGCTGCAAACTCAGAAGGAGTACATGGAGGCAGGCGGGTCAGATGGCATATTCGAGGAAAGAAGGAATATTTATTGCCCGAGGGAGTGTAATGGATTGCATGAATTCTTGAAAAGTTTCTTCTTGTTTTTTTTTCTTTGTGGGTAATGTAATGCAAGTAAATGGGGCAGTGCTGACTGTCTAACCTCCTGCGTTTCCTTTTACCGTCCCTTTTTCATTAGAAGCCATGTTTGTCTGTGACATTACGGCTCCAAAAACAAGCCAAGTTCACTTGGGTGCTTATTTTTATGATATAGTCCACAATAACCATCAATCTTTTTTTTTCTTTACATGATTTTAGATCATGTAAGTTATCACCCAGTAAGTGTGTTTGATTCCTTTTGGTGCATCCATTTGACACACCCACAGTGTCTTTGATCCTATGATTCAAGTTTTGAAACTTGGTTTCACATACTTAGTGATCTTTCTTATTATTCATTTAAATTTGGTAGGTTTGTTAACATTACAGTTCTCTGTGTTGTGTTGAATTCAAATGCGCAATTTATTTTTTACCTGTTTAGTGCCACTGTAATACATTAACTGCATAGGACAGTTGTTACATCACATAAATATTCAGATGTTATAGATCCGGGGTGTCAAACTCAATTTTTGTCACAGACTACATCTGAGTTATGACTTCCCTCGGAGGGCTGTTATGACTGTGAACCCATCCATCCATTTTCCAAGCCACTTATCCTCACATTGGTTCAAGGAGTGCTACAGTCTAACCCAGCTAACTTCGGGGGAAATGCAGATTACACTCTGGACTGGTCACCAGTCAGTCACAGGGCACATTTCAACACCATCAGTGAGCAGATATGCAGCCCTATGGGAACACAAGCCATTGCAATCTGTAGGCTGGTCCCATCCCCGAGATAAATGCTGAGGGTTGCATCAAGAAGGGCATCCGGCGTGAAACTGTGCCAAACAAATATGAGCGTTCATCTAATGTTCACAGATGATATTGGGATTTCCAGGGTGCGGGAGGAACAATTAGAAAGATAGAGGGATGCACTGGAAAGGAGAGGAAAGAGACAACAGGAAGCAGAACTGGAGGTGGAAGAAATGAAGATGTTGAGCAGGTTGGATAGGATTAGAAATGAGCTCATTAGAGGGACAGCCAAAGTTGGATGTTTTGGAGACAAGGTTCGAGAGAGCAGACTTCAATGAATTGTACGTGTCCAGAGGGAGAGAGTGAGTATATTGGTAGAAGGGTGCTGGGGATGGAACTGTCAGGGAAAAGAGCGAGAGGAAGACCAAAGTGAAGTTTGATGGATGTTGTGAGGAAAGGCCTGAGGGCAGTTGGTGTTAGAGAGGAAGATGCAGGAGATAGGTTTAGATGGAAAAAGATTACACGCTATGGCGACCCCTAACGGGAGAAGCCAAAAGGAAAAGAAGAAGAAGAAGTGAGCAGGAACCGATCCCACACTGCCCGTACCAAAATCAAGCACGTGTACCACTACAGCATCAGTGACTGACTGTGAACCAGTATTATCACCTCATATATTAGACATATGCAACAAATTGAATCAGTGGCTGGGGAAAGGGAAGTTTGGGTATCCCTGCTGAGGCTGTTTCCCCCGCGACCCGACCGGAAAAGTGGTAGATAATGGATGGATGGATGGATGGATGGATGGATGGATGGATGGATGGATGGATGGAGGGATGGAAGGAAGCCAATAAAAATAAACTACATCTCTTTTGAAAGCAGGATTGTTGAAAAAAAAGGCTTGCAATATCTCAATGTTATTACACTGGAATAGAGTAATTTTAAGTTTCACAAATCAGATAAATTGATGCTGCGAACCATATCTGGCCGATAGGCCATCAGTTTGACACCTGTGTGATAGATCATTGTTCTTCATATTATATATTGTCTGTTCATATCCAGACTCCCTGAGCTCTTTGGGTGTGTAACATGGCACGTGTAGGAGTAGGCAGCAACCAACTAGACATGTTTTAAAATGGGGGCAGTTTCCACAGATTGATGTAAGGAGGAGGATAACAAAATGGGTAATAGGTGCTGGATGATTGTGGTAAGGCTGTAGCACATACGTCAGTCTTGGATAGTATGTTGTTGACTGACGTGCTTTTGTTTATATTGTGCACGTAGAACCTTTACTCCTTTTTCTGAGCCACCAACACAATTACAGCAGGAGAAAAACATACCAAGATTAACAGTTAATTCAACTTTTGAGCAATGATACAGTTCCATGAAAAAGTATTTGTCCCCCTCCAGATTTTTTTTGTGTATATCTGCCACACACAAAGATTTCAAATCATCAAACCAATTTTATATCACTCAGAGACAGAGAAATACAGAATGCAATTTTCAAATGAGAATTACATTTATTAAGCCACATAAAAAATCCGAACCATTCTGATCCTCCGTGAAAAAGTAATTGCCCCACTTATTAAATCACAAAGTCGATTTGACAAACCTAGGAACCTTAGGAAAAAGTCTGGAAAAGGTTAAAAAGCCATATCCAAGGCTTTGGGACTCAAGTTAACTACATTAAAGGGGATGTCCAGTCATTGAATTAACAATGTATCAGCTAGGTCATGTCATATGTACTGTACCTTAAAATTTTGAGGTCAATCCGATATCATTTAATGGTATTCTGAGAAGATTTGTATCGGCAATTACAAATTTTCATGGGCAGCGACATTTTGGTGAGTCACATGACCTACGTGCGCAGATGTTATGTATTACAAGCGCAAACAAAGGCTCACTTACATTGTGACACAATTATGACCAGCACTGATTTCTCGGATTTATCCTCATCTGATGAAGAAATAGCAGTATCGATTGATCGTGAAGATGGAGGAATACTTCCAAATAAGTTGCTCAATACTGAAATATATTATGCATTCACCTAGATTTTAGACGGTGATTTTTATACAGCCAATTGTAGCCAGTTGAATCTCAGGAGACTGAAAATATTATGCTTGAATTTCAAATATTGAATTTCTTTTATACATATATATATATATATAAAAACCTTTCCCTCCGCCCCGAGAGGGGTTGCGTCAGGAAGGGCCTCCATCATAAAAAAGAGTGCCAAACAAATATGAGCGTTCATCTGGGATGACACCCTGTGGCCACCCTGAACGGGACAAGCCGAAAGAAAGTATAAACAACCTTTCCCACAATATAAGGCCTACCTTTCACTGATGGGTTCTACCAGAGTTGCTTTTTTCACTGCCTTCATCACCACAAGGGCTATCCTCAGTGCAGGCTTACAGAGGACAATGCCATGAAACTTTCTATGGAGGGAAATGCAATCCAGGTCCTCGGCAAATATATTTCCTTCCAGTTCCTCAAGTTCCTGACAACAAAGATTCATCAGAGGGTAGTCCATGGCTACGCATTGGTTGCAGGTGCACCAATGATCCGCTGGCTGGCCTAAACGCACTTCAAAATCGATAGGATGGATGAATGGAGTGTCCCGCGCTTTGGCCTCCGAATAGTAAGACTCTGCGTCATTCCCGTCCGAAGAGCCATTCAAAAATTCTACATTATTTACAGGCACAGGTGGAAATCTATATGGATGTATTCCTCCGTCTTCCCGAGCAACCGATACTGCTATGTCTTCATCAGATGAGGACAAACCCGAGAAATCAGCGCTGCCGATATTTGTGTCACATCTTAAGCGAACCTTTGTTTGCGCACTTAATACATCACATCCGCGCACGTGGGTGATGTGACTCGCCATAATGGTGGCACCCATGAAAATTCATAATTCCCAATAAAATACTTCTGTAGTAGTTTATTTTTATTGGCTTCCATCCATCCATCCAACCATCCATTATCTACCGTTTTTCTGGGTCGGGTTGCAGTGAAAGTAGCTTCTGCAGGGGTACCCAGACTTCCTTTTCTCCAGCCACTTCTTCCAGCTCTTCCAGAGGGATCCCGAGGCATTCCTAGGTAAGCCGAGAGACATAGTCTGTCCAGCGTGTCCTGGGTCATCCCCGGGGTCTTTTTCTGGTGGGACATGCCTGGAACACCTCACCAGGGAGGCATTCGAGAGGCAACCGAATCAGATGCCTCAGCCAACTCATCTGGCTCCTCTTAATGCAGAGGAGTAGCGGCTCGACAATGAGCCCTTCCCGGATGATTGAGCTTCTCAGCATTTATCTAAGGGAGAATCCAGACACCCAGCGGAAGAAATTCATTTTGGTCGCTTGTATATGGGATCTTGTTATTTTGGTCACGACCCGCATCTTGTGCCCATAGGTGGGGGTAGTAACGTAGATCAAATGGTAAATTGAGAGGTTCGCCTTTTGACTTAGCTCCCTATTTACCACAATGGACTGCTACAAAGTCCGCATCACTGCACAATCTGCCTGTTGGTCTCCTGCTCCATTCTCCCACTCGTGAGCAAGACCCCAAGATACTTGAGTTCCTCAACTTGGGGCAGGATCTCATCCCCCGACCCAGTCAGGGGACACCAACCTTTTCCGAGTGCGGACCATGGTCTCAGATTTGGAGGTGCTGATTCTCATCCCAGCAACTTCACACTCGGCTGCGAACCACTCCAGCGAGTGTAGGAGATCATGGCTTGATGAAGCCAACAGAACCACATCATCTGCAAAGAGCAGAGATGCGATGCTGAGGCCACCAAACCACACACCCTCTACGCCTTGGCTGCACCTAGAGATTCAGTGATTGTAATGATGTAATGATCAAAATCGGTGACAAAGGGCAGGCTTGGCGGAGTCCAACGCTCACTGGAAACGAGTCCGAGTTATTGCCGGCAATGCAGACCAAACTCTGACACCGGTCATACAGGGACCGAAAGGCCAGTATCAGGGGGTCCGGTACCCCATGCTCCCAAAGAACCCCCCACAAGACTCCCCGACGGACATGGTCAAACGCCTTCTCCAAGTACACAAAACACATGTAGACTGGTTGTGCAAACTCCCACACACCCTCGATGGACCCTCCTCTCAAGCACCCCTGAATAGACCTTACTAGTGAGGCTGAGGAGTGTGAGCTCCATATAGTTGGAACACATCCTCTGGTCCCCCTTCTTAAAAAGGGGAACCCCCACCCCACTCTGTCCATCCAGATGCACTGTTCCCAATGTCCACACGATGTTGCAGAGGCGTGTCAATCAGGAGAGCCCCACAACATACAGAGCCTCTCGGAACTTCAGATAAATCTCATCCAACCCTGGGCATTCAACCCAATGAGCTTTTTAACCACCTCGGTCACCTCAACCCCGGAGATAGAAAAGCCCATCTCAGAGAACCCAAACTCATCTTCCTCATGGAAAGGCGTGTGGGTGGAATTGATGAGTTCTTCGAAGTATTCTTCCCTTCGACTCACAACATCCCAAGTTGAGGTCAGCCCACATCCCCTGAGAAGCTGGACGGTGGTCAGTCATTCTACATGGCCTCACAGAACTCCTCCCACGCCCAGGTTTTTGTCTCACTGATCACAAAAGCTACATTCCACTCAGCTGCCTCGGGAGTCCTCCAGGCCAAAAATGCCTGATAGGACTCCTTCTTTAGCTTGACATCAATCCCCACTGTTGGTGTCCACCAACGTGTTCGGGGGGTTTCCGCCACGACAGGTACAGACCACCTTAGGACCACAGCTGCGGTTGCCAGCTTTAGCAATGGAGGTGCAGAACATCCTCCACGCGGACTCAATGACCCCCACCTTCCACCAGAACATGAGCAAAGTTCTTTCGGAGTTGGGAGTTGAAATTACTTCTGACACGGGAATCTTCCAGCTGTTCCTAGCAGATCTTTACAACACTTTAAGAGTTATTATCCACAAATGGAGAAAACTGTTAACAGTGCCAAACCTTCCCAGGAGTGGACGATCAACTAAAATCACTCCAAGAGCGCAACAACGACTCTACCAGGAGATCACAAAAGTACTTCAAACAACATCTAAAGGCCTGCAGGTCTGACACCAAAAACATGAAATTTAGCATGCTTTCAACCAAAAAAAAAAATCAGCCGGAATGGAATCATCCGTTTGTTCACAGCACGTCAGAATGTTGTCGTATATTGATTTTTTACTCTCGCGCCATGAAAAATCTGTGGACTGTGTGTGGTTTAAGAAGAAGCCGGAAGTGACAAATTTTGCAGACAACTTCAGCTGCAGGATCGAGTCTATTTACCTCTTGTACAGGCAAGAAATTTGCTGTATTCTTCTGCATTTTTGTCAAAATGCTAGCCCGTTTTCTGGCTGGATTTTGCTCTAATACTTGGGAGGGTGGATTCATTCTTCACACGTTTCCAAAAGACCCAATTCGTCGAGAAAAATTGATTGCCCAGTGCAAAGGACAAGAGCTTTGTGGGTTCTAAATGACACGTGTGTATAGAGCTAGTAAAATAATAATTGGGTTGGGGGATTAATTTGTCTCACCTTTTATATGTGTTAAGTGTGAATTTAGAAAAAAAATTCCTTTGGTCAAACCAGCAAAATATAACAAAGCACTAAGACAATTTAATCACACACAATACAATACAATACAAAACAATAACAAAATAGAAGCATAAAGACCGTTTAGTCACGTTAAGTACAAGCTAACTAGCCATAGTTGAATGAAAGTTCCAAATGGGCGAATGTTATTTCCAGCGAATGTTCATAATGGAGTCCTTCTCTCAGAACGTAACAAAAGACCCGCATCATAATAACTTAATAAAATACGTAAGTCAGGGGTGCTCAAGATGTCATTGCACGTGGACTGCCATTAGCAGTGGAGCAGGCCTGCATTTCCCCCGACGTGGATGACACTACTTATGTCAGGGGTGCCCATACGCCGGTGTGTGCGGTCGCATCGGGGGCGGGAGGAGAAAGGAGCCCCCCCAGCGCCCTCCTCCCCCACCGCCCACCGGCGTATGGGCACCCCTGACATAAGTAATAAAGTTTGTAAGAAATCAACATAAAGGGAAGAGTAAAGAATGAATAACTACAATAACAACATAGACTCACTTAACACATAGCTCTAGATTAAAGGGGAAATCCAGGGGTTTGCATGAACAGTGTATCCAATAGGACATGTAATATGTACCCTATTTTGACGATGTAATGTTTAAATTTTCTCATTGAATAGTGTTTAGAGAAGATTTTCATCAACAAGTACAAATTTTCTGGGGTGCTCCCATTTTCACGAGTCACATGACCTACGTGGAGGGATGTGACATCTGACGTGCCATTCCAAACGCTCATTACATCAGACACCATTCATGCTCAGCGCTGATTTCTCAGATTTGTCCTCATCTGATGAGGAAAGAGCAGTATTGGTTGATTGGGAAGACGGAGGAATACTTCCATCGAGATTTGAACCTGTGGCTGTAATTAATGTTGAAAATTCAGATGGTTCTTTAGGCGGGACGAGGCGGACTCTAACTACTTGGAGGTCTACGCCCGACTTTAGTGCGTAAACAAAGGCCCCCAGAGCTTTGGGCCGGCAGCCGCGGATGGTTCTTCGGACGGGAATGACGTGGAGTCTGACGAGCGGGCTACGATGGCAGGCCGCAAGCTTTGGCGGCGGGCTGTGAGTCAAGCTTCGGCATCCGGGGAGGCCGTTAGCCGGGCTTCGGCAGCAGCGGGGGAGGCCTTAAGACGGCCTCTACAGCTCACTCGTCAGACTCCACGTCATTCCCGTCCGAAGAACCATCCACGGCTGCCATCCCGGACCTCCGGGGGCCCATGTCTATACACTTATGTTCCGTGTGTAGGCCTCCGAATAGTCAGACTCCGTGTCATTCCCCCTGAAGAACCATTCGAATATTATATATTTACAGCCACAGGTTCAAATCTGTATGGAAGTATTCCTCCGTCTTCCTGATCAACCGATACTGCTATTTCTAGGATAAATCAGAGAAATCAATGCTGGGCATAAATAGTGTCCCATGTAATCGAGCATTTGGAACGGCATGTAACACGTCACATCCGCCCACGTAGGTCATGTGGTGCCCAAAAATGGCAGCGTCCCTGAAAATGCGTAATTAAGTAAGTTTCTTTCAGCTTGTCCCATGAGGGGTCACCACAGCGTGACATCTCAGATGAACGCTCATATTTGTTTGGCAGTTTTTATGCTGGATGCCCTTCCTGACGAAACCCCTCTTGGGGAGTAGATGCCCCAGTGTGATATGAACTCATGACCCCTGGTTAACCAAACCAATGCTGTAACCGCCTCAAAAATGTATAACTGTTAATAAAAATCTCTCAAAATACTATAAATGAGAGAGGATTTAACATCACAATGTCAAAATAGAGTACATTTTATATTACCTATTGATTACATTGTTCATGCAAACCACTGGATTTCCCCTTTAATTTCGGTAACATCCATGATATTTACTTCGCCCGGCATGGGTCCTCCAAAGTACGTTACATCCACAAGTCTTGTAAAAGGGTTAAGAAATTGAACAATTATGGGCCAGTCATTTTGAATATTTCATCGGGTCTCTTGTTCTCCTCGTGTGCCTATTAATCTATTAATCAACTTAACGTAGGTCTCAGGAGTGACACTGTCCTCTTTCTCTGCGATCGGAAAAGCTGGAAGAGTAACCAACCCAGTATCATGCCCTACGTCAGCAAGATAGGCTCCAGCACACACTGCCACCGACCCTTGTGAGGATAAGCGGCGCAGGAAATGGATGGATGGATGTTTTTAATGGGTGTTTTTTCCCTTGTATGTCATTTATTTGATGTGTTTTTTTTCCTAGTCTCCAAGACTGATTTCTCCCTGTAGGAGATCATTGAAGTAAACTGAACCTGAATAACTTCAGCAAAAACCTCCAGAGGGCAGGAGTGAAGGTCATCAACATGAACAAAAGTACAGCTGATACACTAGTATCTACAAGCAACCTATTAGCAAGAACAATAGGAATTCCAGGCTGTAACTTACCATAAAGTACAGAAGATGATCTGCTCAAGATATCTCTCATCCGAGTTAATCTGTGAAACTCAGTAGAGGGAATGTCATAGCTGGGGTTTACAGACTACTTGCCAGGAGTAGGCACAGTATGTATCACGTGATGGCAACGGCAAAATAAAATGTGGATTTCTACAGAACCATTTTGTCTGTGAGCCAGTAGCCACATGGTTGGTAACTATCTACCAAATGCTCCTATTTCCCCTTGTACAAACATAAAACACACGGCAAATGATGGCTTCAAAGATGTAAAATTGACACCCATTCAAAAGTGAAACAGTTAATGTGACATTCTGCTGAATTTCTATTCCTATCATTGGAGAATTGTTTTGTCTTTGGCACTGTCACAAAAGTGTTGTACAAGCACTTTTATGATAGTGCCAAATAGCTTTGGTTTGTCTCATCAGATACAAATAACATGTTTAAATCTGTTCGACATGAAACATGCCTGCAAGAACCCTTGCTATGATTTGCTGCCATATACATTAAAATATCATATTCAAGAGGCATATTTGTGGTGGTATGGCTGACGTGAGACTGCAGCAAAATGCTCATATGTGCTTGAGGGAAATTTAGAGTTCTGGCTTCCAACATTGAGGTGCAACACAGTTTGCATGTGCAGTACACTGACAGTGTTGGGTGTAGTTTGTATGCAGTCTGTAGGCCCTACATACTGACCCACACACTATTAGTGCAGCACCTCTTCGTCGTAAAATGCTGAAAACAACAAATTTGAGGTTGTAACTCGTCGCCAGTCTGTTATATATTTGTCTGTGTGAGTATATATATTAAGGAAGACACGGAAGACTGTAAGCCATTGCACTGGAGGATTTATCCTCTTCTTTACTCTTTACTACATCATCATCCTGCATTACCTCATACGTAACAACTGAACAACACAAGATTAATGCATAAACAAATATGAGTATTTCATCTGAGATGACACGCTGTGGCGACCCCTAATGGGAGAAGCCGAAAGAAACATACTAACTTTTTCTCAATTCTTCTTAGCCGCATTTTTAATGAAAATGTAATTTCAAAAATGCATCATAGTTGTGCTGGGGAGGGAATGTTTCATTCATATGCATATTTGATTATCAACTTAATTTATCATGTATGCTGCAGTACCACATAATTCAAAACTTTATTGCCTCTTTATATAAATGAGCATGTGTTCAATTTTAAATATGCCTGTAATACAATGTTCCAGATTGCCCCAAGCGAAAATAAACTTTCAAGGTCTGAAAAAAAAAAATACATTGATAGGCCATGAGGGTATAAAGTCCTCGCGAATACAACCCACATATCTGCCTAGGTGGCTGAATGTGTGCTACCCATGGGATATACTTTATGCTCTCACAGAGTGATTTTACATTTTAGAACAGATGGTTACAGCAGGACTTGTGCATGACAACTACTGTAGTCTTTCTTTCTATCATGTTGCATTCACACTTCAGTGATTATAGCAGCCCACGGTATTTTATGAGCTGATCATCAGAGTAAAACACTGTACAGTGTTCTAATTTAAGATGTTGTTGGGCAGAGACAGAGAGGGAGAAAAAGAGATTATATCAACATTTCAACACACATTCTTTTAACAAAACTTCGACTCCAGTTCAGATTATTAGGTACCTTGGCATATTGCATTAATTGAAAGAGAACGACCCTCCTTTCCACCCACACAAGAAGAACAGAGAGGGTAATTCCTTTTCTATGTCTGCGTGTGCCTGTGTGTGTGTGCATGTGTGTGTACGTGTGTGCATGTGTGTGGATTAGAGACCCATGGAGAGTAATCCCTTGTTTATTGTTGGGGTTAGATTTGAGAAACCCACTGCAATTTTTTTGTTGTGGGGGGAGTTATTTATTTATGATTTATTATATATTTTGTGCACAGTGGCGTAGCTGTAAAGCGTTGGCCTCACAGTTCTGAGGACAGGGTTTCAACCCTCGCCCTGTCTGTGTGGAGTTTGCATGTTCTCCTCATGCCTGTGTGGGTTTTCTCCAGGCACTCCAGTTTCCTCCCACATCCCAAAAGCACGCATTAATTGAACAGTCTAAATTGGGTCTACGCAATCGTCATCTTTCTTTCTATAGGCTAAACAAATATGAGCGTTCATCTAAAGAATCCTATACCGGATCGGTCGTGGCCCGGGTTAACAACACCCACCCCCGGCACTGCTAACCTACAGGGCATCGGTGGAAATTCAGGTACTGTGAGTCGAAGACAAAGAAGAGGAGGAAACCAGCTTCATCGTCAGTAGGAAAAGAGGAATGCACAGAGCCTACAACTGAGTGTAGGGATTTTGAATGTTGGGACTATGGCAGGAAAAGCTCAGGAGTTGGTTGACATGATGATTAGGAGAAGGGTTGATATACTGTGCATCCAAGAGAACAGGTGGAAAGGTAGTCAGGCTAGAAGTTTTGGAGCAGGGTTTAAATTATTCTACCACGGAGTAGATGGGAATAGAAATGGAGTAGAGGTTATTTTAATGGAAGAGCTGGCTAAGAAAGTCTTGGAGGTGAAAAGAGTATCAGATCGAGTGATGAGACTAAAATTTGAAATTGAGGGTGTTATGTATAATGTGGTTAGTGGCTATGCCCCACAGGTAGGATGGGACCTAGAGTTGAAAGACAAATTCTAGAAGGAACAAGATGAAGTACTTCTGAGCATCCCAGACAGCGAGAAAGTTGTGATTGGTGCAGATTGTAATGGACATATTGATGAAGGAAACAGGGGCGATGAAGAAGTGATGGTTAAGTATGGCAGTCTGGAAATGAACTTTGAGGGAGGTGATGGTGGACTTTCTAAAAAGGACGGGGATGGCTGTAGTGAACACTTATTTCCAGAAGAGGGAGGAACATATAGTGACCTACAAGAGCGGAGGTAGAACCACGCAGGTAGATTATATTTTGTGCAGACGATGTAATCTGAAGGAGGTTACTGACTGTAAAGTAGTGGTAGGGGAGAGTGTAGCTCGACAGCATAGGATCGTGGTGTGTAATATGATTCTGGTGGTGGGTAGGAAGATTAAGAAGACAAAGGTAGAGCAGAGAACCATGTGGTGGAAGTTGAGAAAGGAAGAACGTTGTGCGGCCTTTTGGAAAGAGGAGAGACAGGCTCTCGATGGACAGCAGAAGCTCCCAGAAGACTGGACTATTACAGCTAAGGTGATCAGAGAGACAGGCAGGAGAGTACTTGGTGTGTCTTCTGGTAGGAAAAGGGAGAAGGAGACTTGGTGGTGGAACCCCAAAATACAGGAAGTGTCACGTCCCATCGGATCGAGAGTAGGACCCAAATACAGGAACTCGGAAGACGCAAGGTAGTTCAAGAAGAGACACGTTTATTATATGCAGAGGTAGGGGATCGAGCAGGCAGTCCGGTGCAGCAGCGGTAGTTGGGAAGTCGGGCGAAGAGAACAGGTGAGCGGACAGGCAGGAGTCGGTACACAGGAGAACAATCAAAGCAGGCAGTAACGAAGGAGTCAGGCTTACAAGGTTGGTCGGAGAACGGATGAAGGTCGGTACACACAGGTTCAATCAGGGATACCGGAGCACACGAACGGGACATGAAGATCATACGAACTGGCGCCGGCCAGTTGTCATCGCGGTCATATAAATCCACAGCATAATCAGGCTGCATGAGGCGCAGGTGTGCACCTTCCAATCAGCGCACCTGCGCGGACACCCGCACAGCTCGTGCTGAAGCGGCAGGATCATGACAGGAAGTCATCCAAGGAAAGAGATTAGCGAAGAAGAAGTGGGACACTGAGAGGACTGAGGAGAGGCGAAAGGAGTACATTGAGATGTGACATAGGGCAAATGTAGAGGTGGCAAAGGCTAAACAAGAGACATATGACGACAGACAGACAGAGGGATAGAGATGGGAAGGATGTGCAGCAGGTAACGGTGATTAATGGGGAAATCCAGTGCTTTGCATGAACAGTGTATCAATAGGTCATGTAATATGTACCCTAGTTTGACAATGTGATGTTAAATCCTCTCTCATTTAATAGTGTTTTGAGGTGATTTTTATCGACAATGATGAATTTTCAGGGGTGCTGCCATTTTCGCGAGTCACGTGGTCTACGTGGGCGTATGTGACGTGTACCGTGCCGTTCCAAATAGTGGATTACATGGGACACCATTATGCCCGGCGCTGATTTCTCGGTTTTTAACCTCATCTGATGAAGAAATAGCAGTATCGGTTGATTGGGAAGACAGAGGAATACTTCTATACCGATTTGAACCTGTGGCTTTAATTAATGTTGAATATTCGGATGATTCTTCTTGAGCTGAGCTTCAGTGGTGGCGGAGGCCTTTAGCCGAGCTTCGATGGTGGAGGAGGCCTTTAGCCTAACTTTGGCGTCCGGGGCTAATGGCCTCCGCCCACTTCGTTAGCCCCGGACGCCCAAGCTCGGCTAAAGGCCTCCGCCACCACCGAAGGCGGGCCACAAGCTTCAGTGGCAGCTGCGAGCAAGCTTCCAGGTGGCGGAGGCCATTTGCACCGGACACCGTAGCTAGGCTAAAGGCCTCCGCCACCACCAAAGGCGAGCCACAAGGTCTGGCAGCGGCCGAGAGCAAGCTTCTAGGTGATGGAGGCCGTTGGCCTCAGACACTGAAGCTAGGCTAAAGGCCTCCGCCACCACCGAAGGCGGGCCACAAGCTCCGGCAGCGGCCGTGAGCAAGCTTCCAGGCAGCAGAAGCCGTTAGCCCCGAATGCCAAAGCTAAGCTAAAGGCCTCTGCTACTATCGAAGCTTGGCTAAAGGCCTCCGCCACCACCGAAGCGCAACTGAAGGCCTTTGTTTACACACTTATGTCGTGCGTAGGCCTCCAAGTAGTCAGACTCAGCATCATTCCACCCGTAGAACCATCCGATTATTCAATATTAATTACAGCCACTGGTTCAAATCTATATGGAAGTATTCCTCCGTCTTCCCGATCAACCGATTCTGCTATTTCTTCACCAGATGAGGATAAATCTGAGAAATCAGCGCCGGGTATAACGCTGTCCCATGTAATCGACCAAATTCGTCATTCTCAATAAAAATCTTCTCAAAACACTTAAATACATATTACATGACCTATTGATACACTGTTCATGCAAAGAACTGGATTTCCCCTTTAAGGATAGATATGGAAATGTGTTGACTGGTGCCAGTCGTGTACGAAATAGATGGAAAGAATACTTCGAGAAGTTGATGACCGAAGAAAATGAGAAGGAAGAGTAGAAGAGGCAAGTGTGAAGGACCAGGAAGTGGCAATGATTACTAAGGGGGAAGTCAGAAAGGCACTACAAAGGATGGAAAATGGAAAGGCAGTTGGTCCTGATGACATACCGGTGGAGGTATGGAAGCAATTTGGAAAATGGCAGTGGAGTTTTGACCACCTTATTCAACAGAATACTAGCGGGCGTAAAGATGGCCAAAGAATGGGGGAAAAGTGTGCTAGTTCCCATTTTTAAGAACAAAGGAGATGTTCAGAGAATTATAGAGGAATAAAGTTGATGAGCCACACCAGCTCACTCACAGAGTCGTAATCCTCCCGTTTCAGTGCTTGTATCGTGTCACAATAAAAGCCCAAATTTCAAAGTTAGATTTTTTTGTATAAATTAACTAAAACAACAACAGGCATAACAATTTGATTTCCACTTATCCTCACAAGGGTTGCGGGAGTGCTAGAGCCTATCCCAGCTAACTTTGGGCAAAAGGCAGAATACTCCGTGAACTGGTTGATAGTCAGTCGCAGGGGACATTTCAACACCATCACTGAAGGGAAATCCGTTTATTATAATTAATAATAATAATTATTATTATTTCTTATGGGAAGAATGCAGCCCTATGGGGGCACAAACCAGTAAAATCTGTAGGCCGGTCCCAAGCCCGGATAAATGCAGAGGGTTGCGTCAGGAAGGGCATCCGGCGTAAAAACTGTGCCAAACAAATATGAGCATTCATCTAAAGCAGGGGTGTCCAAACTTTTTGCAAAGAGGGCCAGATTTGGTAAGGTGAAAATGTGTGGGGGCCGACTATTTAGCCTGACATTCTTTGAACCATTAACATTAAATACAAATTAACTTTTTGGGATTTTTTTTAATTTAATTACAAATGGCATACTTTTACTTTTACATTTTTTTTTACATTTAGGTTTTTACCGAAATCACAAACCACAAAAAATTAAGAAAACTATAAATGATATCTAAGTTCATGTGAAACATTACATATTATTCACTATTATATGCTCACTGTAGGAAAAGTGCTGAAAACAAAACAATGATCACTGCATATTCAAACTGTGATTTTGACCATCACAAAAAAATTAATTAACTGAGATTTAAGAATTTATTCAACTCAGAGGACTTAACAAAGGTCTTGCCTGCACTAATGTGAAGGGTGATAGTGGGATCTTGACTGCAGTATGTAGTCCATGTCTGGCTCAAGAGCAGTGGTTTTGATGCGCAAGACGTCACGCAGGTGAGAGTCACTCAGTCTCGTCCTCATGCGGCTCTTGTTAATGTTCATAACGGAGAATGTCTTCTCGCACATGTATGTGGAGCCAAACAAGCTCAGCATTTTCTTAGCAAATGTCCGAATTGCTTGGAACCTGCCTTCATCCAGCTGGCGGTAGAAGTTGACAAGAGGGAGCTGTTGGTGCCGACTGCGATGCTCGGCGTCACACTGCAGCTCAATGAGCTCCAGTTGCAGGTGGTCTGGAGCGTCATCAGGGTCCACGGAGAAAGGAGAGGAAAAAAGCGTGATCTCCTTTTCAATAGCTGCAAAGTCCCGAAAGCGCTGCTGAAACTCCTCAACCAGAGATGAGATGTCTGCTGCATACTTTGTCATTTGCGCACTGATATTGATCTGTGGGAAACTGGTCACAATTTCCTGCAGCGACGGGAAATGTGCGGTATTGGGCTGCGCCTGTGACAGGTGTCTTTGGAAAAGTAGCAGCTTGGTCCGAAAGGCTTTGATGTGTGAATACAGTTGGCTTACCACTGCATTTTGCCCTTGAAGGCTTGTGTTCAGCGCATTCAGATGTCGCGTTATGTCAACTAAAAATCCCAAATCAGCCAGCCAAACAGGATCATTTAATTGTGGAATGGGTTGTCCCTTTTTAGTCAAGAATTGTCCAATTTCCTCCCTGAGAGAGAAGAAGCGCTGCAGCGCAGACCCCCGACTGAGCCACCTTACGTCGGTGTGATACAAAACATCTCCGTATTCAGCCTGGATGTCGAGAGGAAACTGTTGAAACTGGCGGTGGCACAGCGCTTTGGAGCGAATATAATTAATAGTCTTTATCACCGGTTTCATAACATTATCATATTTCATATATTTGGCACAGAGAACTTCTTGATGAATAATACAGTGGAGTTTAATAGCGCTGCCTCCTTCTTCGCTGACTTTGTTACAGACAAGGCTTGATAATCCACTCCACTCGCCAGCCATGGCAGGTGCGCCGTCCGTAATAATCCCGGTGACTTTATTCCACTGTAGTTTCATGTCATCTACGGTGGAACAAACAGAAACAAATAAATCCGTTCCTCTTGTTTGGCCCTTCAGACTCTGGAGGTCCAGAAGCTCTTCACTCACGTTCATGTCATTGTCCACTCCTCTTAAAAAGATCAGTAACTGAGCGGTGTCGGACGCATCCGTGCTTTCATCGCACGCTAACGAGAAAAAGTCAAACTCAGTTCCTTTTGCCTCTGTCTCTTAATATCTAATGAAACGTCTTCAATTCTCCGTACCACAGTATTACGAGCCAGGCAAATATTGGCAAACTCTTGCTTCTTCGCGGGACAAATTTTCTCAACCATTTTCATTACACAGTCTTTATTAAATTCACCCTCAGTGAAAGGTTTGCAGTGCTTTGCAATCAGCGTTGCCACTTCGTAGCTTGCCTTTGTGGCATTTTCATTTGACTCACGGACTCTTGTGAAAAAGCTTTGCTGTGCCGTTAAAACAGCTTCCAGTTGCTTCACTTTTTCACCGCGTTTGTTCCCAGTTAGCTTGTCGTAGCTAGCATGTTTCGTCTGGTAGTGCCTCTTGATGTTGAATTCCTTGAAAACAGCCACAGTCTCTTGGCAAATTAGGCAGACACAGTTGTTTCGTATTTCAGTGAAAAAACTCAAATTTCCACTTGTCCTGGAAGCGGCGGCCCTCGCGGTCAACTTTCCTTTTTTTGTTTACAGACGCCATGTTAGAAATGGGCTGGGCTGAAACGATCACGCAAGGTCAAGGGTCACGGCGGCCAGAGTGCGGCCACAGGGCTACTGCCATCTTCTGGTGAAATGAAAAATATGAAAAATAGCTTTTTGTACACATGTATTTTATACTGTGGTCAACAGTGCTGGCGGGCCGCATATTATTGATTTCATGATAGAGGCCGCGGGCCGGTAAAAATTTGTCCATGGGCCGCAATTGGCCCGGGGGCCGGACTTTGGACATGTCTGATCTAAAGAATCCCATACCGGATCGGTCGTGGCCCGGGTTAACAACGCCCGCCCCCGGCACTGCTAACCTGCAGGGCGTCGGTGGAAATTCAGCTACTGTGGGTTGAAGACAAAGAAGAGGAGGAAACCGGATCCAGCGTCAGAAGAAAAAGAGGAATGCACAGAGCCTACAACTGAGTGTAGGGACTTTGAATGTTGGGACTATGACAGGAAAAGCACAGGAGTTGGCTGACATGATGATTAGGAGAAAGGTTGATATTCTGTGCATCCAAGAGAGCAGGTGGAAAGGTAGTAAGGCTAGAAGTTTGGGAGCAGGGTTTAAATTATTCTACCACGGAGTAGATGGGAAGAGAAATGGAGTAGGGGTTATTTTAAAGGAAGAGCTGGCTAAGAATGTCTTGGAGGTGAAAAGAGTTTCAGATCGAGTGATGAGACTAAAATTTGAAATTGAGGGTGTTATGTATAATGTGGTTAGTGGCTATGCCCCACAGGTAGGATGGGACCTAGAGTTGAAAGACAAATTCTAGAAGGAACTAGATGAAGTAGTTCTGAGCATCCCAGACAGCGAGAAAGTTGTGATTGGTGCAGATTGTAATGGACATATTGATGAAAGAAACAGGGGCGATGAAGAAGTGATGGTTAAGTATGGCAGTCTGGAAATGAACTTTGAGGGAGGTGATGGTGGACTTTCTAAAAAGGACGGGGATGGCTGTAGTGAACACTTATTTCCAGAAGAGGCAGGAACATATAGTGACCTACAAGAGCGGAGGTAGAACCACGCAGGTAGATTATATTTTGTGCAGACGATGTAATCTGAAGGAGGTTACTGACTGTAAAGTAGTGGTAGGGGAGAGTGTAGCTCGACAGCATAGGTTGGTGGTGTGTAATATGATTCTGGTGGTGGGTAGGAAGATTAAGAAGACAAAGGTAGAGCAGAGAACCATGTGGTGGAAGTTGAGAAAGGAAGAATGTTGTGCGGCCTTTTGGAAAGAGGAGAGACAGGCTCTCGATGGACAGCAGAAGCTCCCAGAAGACTGGACTATTACAGCTAAGGTGATCAGAGAGACAGGCAGGAGAGTACTTGGTGTGTCTTCTGGGAGGAAAAGGGAGAAGGAGACTTGGTGGTGGAACCCCAAAATACAGGGAGTCATACAAGGAAAGAGATTAGCGAAGAAGAAGTGGGATACTGAGAGGACTGAGGAGAGGCGAAAGGAGTACATCGAGATGCGACGTAGGGCAAAGGTAGAGGTGGCAAAGGCTAAACAAGAGGCATATGAAGACATGTACACCAGGTTGGACACGAAAGAAGGAGAAAAGGATCTCTACAGGTTGGCCAGACAGAGGGATAGAGATGGGAAGGATGTGCAGAAGGTTAGGGTGATTAAGGATATAGATGGAAATGTGTTGACTGGTGCCGGTAGTGTGCTAAATAGATGGAAAGAATACTTTGACAAGTTGATGAATGAAGAAAATGAGAGAGAAGGAAGAGTTGAAGAGGCAAGAGTGAAGGACCAGGAAGTGGAAATGATTACTAAGGGGGAAGTCAGAAAGGCACTACAAAGGATGAAAAATGGAAAGGCAGTTGGTCCTGATGACATACCGGTAGAGGAATGGAAGCAATTTGGAGAGATGGCTGTGGAGTTTTTGACCAACTTATTCAACAGAATACTAGCGGGCGAAAAGATGCCTGAAGAATGGAGGAAAAGTGTTCTAGTTCCCATTTTTAAGAACAAAGGGGACGTTCAGAGCTGTGGGAACTACCGAGGAATAAAGTTGATGAGCCACACAATGAAGTTATGGGAAAGAGTAGTGGAGGCTAGACTCAGGACAGAAGTAAGTATCTGCGAGCAACAGTATGGTTTCATGCAAGATTCGAGAGAGCAGACTTCGATGGTTTGGACATGTTCAGAGGCGAGAGAGTGAGTATATTGGTAGAAGGATGCTGAGGATGGAGCTCCCAGGCAAAAGAGCGAGAGGAAGACCAAAGAGAAGGTTTATGGATGTGGTGAGGGAAGACATGAGGGCAGTTGGGGTTAGAGAGGAAGATGCAGGAGATAGGCTAAGATGGCAAAAGATGACACGCTGTGGCGACCCCTAACGGGACAAGCCGAAAGGAAAAGAAGAAGAAGATTATTTCTTATGGGAAAAACTGAGTAGAGCGATGGAGTGCTTAGCAAACAATATATCGTCGCAGCCTGGCAGAGACCTGTTGATATCCAAATAATTTTAATTCCATTTGTTTTTCTCCCAAATTGTTAATATTGGTCAGTCCCCACATGGATCTTTATTACTGAATGATTTATCAATCTGGCGTCATGGTGGATCAGCTGGAAAGTGTTGGCCTCACAGTTATGAGGTCGAGGGTTTGATCCCGGCCCTGCATGTTGGAGTTTGCATGTTCTTCCCATGCCTGCGTGTGTTTTCTCCGGGCACTTCGGTTTCCTCCCACATCCCAAAAACATGCAACATTAATTGGACACTCTAAATTGCCCCAAGGTGTGGTTGTGAGTGTGGCTGTTTGTCTCTGTGTGCCCTGCGATTGGCTGGCAACCAGTTAGGGGTGTACCTTGCCTTCTGCCCTTTGACAGCTGGGATAGTTCTCCAACACTCAGAGAGTCGGTGGAACTAAGAGGCTTTTCTCGACACCTTTTTTCAGGGATTCTCACTGCGGATTCATAATCATCTCATCGCAGTGGAACTGCCCACTACCCTAGACTCGCTCATCACCCTGACCCTGAAAATCGATCAGAGGCTAGCGATCCAGGGAAGGGTTGACGCATTACAGGAAGGGGAGCAAGGAGCCCTTGCACACCAGCCCGTGCTCCAACCGGTGCCAGCACCTGAGACAGAGCCTATGCAATTCGAGAGGCTCAATGTCCCAGCTGAGGAGCAGCAACGACGCCAATGAAAAGGTCAATGCTACGACTGCGGAAGGCTGGGTCACCCATTGCCCTGTCAGGCCAACGCGCCCCGCTCTCAAGATATCCACACCGGTGAGTGTCAACTACACTGTTGCTGGCTCAAATCTGTCTCTGCCTCAGATTACGCTAAGCGCAAGTGGACGTTCCTGCACAGCTACTGCATTCATAGATTCCGGGTCTGACGTGAACCTACTAAATCCGCATGTAGTCGACTTGTTGGATGCAGAGACGCAACAATTCCGTAACGCTTACGCTGCTAATGGAAAATGGGAAGTTAGAAAGGCACTACAAAGGATGAAAAATGGAAAGGCAGTTGATCCTGATGACATACGGTGGTGGTATGGAAGCAATTTGGAGAAATGGCTGTGGAGTCTTTGACCAACTTATTCAACAGAATACTAGCGGGCGAAAAGATGCCTGAAGAATGGAGGAAAAGTGTGCTAGTTCCCATTTTTAAGAACAAAAGCGATGTTCAGAGAGAATTATAGAGGAATAAAGTTGATGGGCCACACAATGAAATTATGGGAAAGAGTAGTGGAGGCTAGACTCAGGACAGAAGTAAGTATCTGTGAGCAACAGTATGGTTTCGTGCCTCGAAAGAGTACCACAGATGCATTATTTGCCTTGAGGATGCTAGTGGAAAAGTACAGAGAAGGTCAGAAGGAGCTACATTGTGTCTTTGTGGATCTAGAGAAAGCCTATGACAGAGTACCAAGGGAGGAACTGTGGTACTTCATGCGTAAGTCTGGTGTGGCAGAGAAGTATGTTAGAATAGTTCCGGACATCTATGATGGCAGCAGAACAATGGTGAGGTGTGCCTTAGGTGTGACAGAAGAATTTAAAGTGGAGGTGGGACTGCATCAGGGATCAGCTCTGAGCCCCTTCCTGTTTGCAGTGGTAATGGATAGGCTGACAGATGAAGTTAGACTGGAATCCCCTTGGACCATGATGTCTGCAGATGATATTGTAATATGCAGTGAAAGCAGGGAGCAGGCGGAGGAACAATTAGAAAGATGGAGACATGCACTGGAAAGGAGAGGAATGAAGATTAGCCGAATTAAAACAGAATATATGTGCATAAATGAGAAAGGTGGAGGGGGAAGAGTGAGGCTACAGGGAGAAGAGATAGCACGGGTGGATGACTTCAAATATTTAGGGTCAACAATCCAGAGCAATGATGAGTGTGGTAAGGAAGTGAAGAAATGGGTAAGCAGGTTGGAACAGGTGGCGGAAGGTTTCTGGTGTGTTATGTGACAGAAGAGTCTCTGCTAGGATGAAGGGCAAAGTTTAGAAAACAGTGGTGAGGCCGGCCATGATGTACGGATTAGATACGGTGGCACTGAAGAAACATCAGGAAGCAGATCTGGAGGTAGCAGAAATGAAGATGTTGAGGTTCTCGCTTGGACTGAGCAGGTTGGATGGGATTAGAAATGATCTTATTAGAGGGATAGCGAGAAGTTGGATGTTTTTGGAGACAAGGTTTGAGAGAGCAGACTTCGATGGTTTAGACATGTTCAGAGGCGAGAGAGTGAGTATATTGGTAGAAGTGTGCTGAGGATGGAGCTGCCAGGCAAAAGAGCGAGAGGAAGACCAAAGAGAAGGTTGATGGATGTGGTGAGGGAAGACATGAGGGCAGTTGGGGTTAGAGAACAAGATGCAGGATATAGGCTAAAATAGAAAACACAATGCTGATGACATGCTGTGGCCACCCCTAACGGGACAAACCAAAGGAAAAGGAGAAGAAGATCTTTACAATTAACTCACCATCCCATTTTGGGGCTTATGATCACAGGCTTACATTTTGGCACTTGTTGTCTGTGTCATGAGCCAGGCTGGACCACGGCCAAGATCGGCAGCCCTGGCCGGTGACACCTTTCACAGCTCTCAGCTGTTTAACATTGGGACTGTAATTAGATGATGTATTTAAGTTGGAGTTTTTGTCACTGGCATTTGCTAGTTCGTTGTGTTCGTTGTCTGTGTTCGTTATACCCTGAGTCTATGAGTGTGTTTTGCGTGATTGAGAATTAAAACCCTCTGACCATAATCCCGTGGTCCCAGAATCCTGGATTTGGGTCCTCCCCCGCACCGGAGGTCCATGACAGTCTGTGCCTCATTCTACTATTCAGTGCTTACTTCTCTATTGCAGTAAAAATGACACGCGACAAGATCATGAACATCTACAGTACATAAACAGCATCCTTTGCCATAGCATTCTCTAATATCCATGGATATCATCCTGTATCATTACAAACAAAAGCACCAGAGGTACATCACTGGTAAAGAGATATTCTTAATTAATGAGGCAGAAGCAGTTCTCGAAGATATCTAATTAGTTTTAAGAACTTCAGTGAAGATAATATTTATATGGACACCCGACTATATTGCAAGTTCTCCCAAGTCTGAATTTTCCATCATTGGTGCATGTCCAATGTGAGAGAGATAATCCAAAAAGAAAAACCTAGAAATCACAATGTATGATTTTTTTTAATGATTTATTTGTGTGATACAGTTGTAAATAAGTATTTGAACACCTGTCTATAAGATAGAATTCTGACCCTCAAATACCTGTTAGTCTGCCTTTAAAAGTCCACCTCCACTCCATGTCTTATCCTGAATCAGATGCACCTGTGTGAGGTTGTTAGCTGCATAAAAACACCTGTCCACCCCATACAATCAGTAAGACACAAACTTGTAACATGGCCAAGACCAACGGGCTATCCAAAGACACCAGAGACAAAATTGCACAACTCCACACTGCTGGAAAGGGCTCCGGAGAAATTTCCAAGCATCTTGGTGAAAAAAAGGACCACTGTTTGAGCAATCATGAGAAAATGGAAGAAGCTAACCATGACGGTCAATCTCAATCAGAGTGGAGTCCCATGCAAGATGTCACCTTGTGGGGTCTCAATGATCCTAAGAAAAGTGAGGAATCAGCCCACGACTCCATGACAGGACTTGGTCAATGACCTGAAAAGAGCTGGGACCACCGTTTCCAAGGTGACTGTTGGTAATACACTAAGACGTCATGGTTTGAAATCATGCATGGCACGGAAGGTTCCCCTGCTTAAACAAGCACGTCAAGTCCCGTCTTAAGTTTGCCACTGACCATTTGGATGATGATGAGGAGTCATGGGAGAAGATTTTGTGGTCAGATAAGACCAAAATGGAACTTTTTGGTCATACTTCCACTAACTGTGTTTGAAAGTTCCATTCCAAGGACACCATCCCTACTGTGAAGCATGGGGGTGGTACCATCATGCTTTGGGGGTGTTTTTCTGCACATGGTACAGGTCAAATGCACTGTATTAAGGAGAGGATGACCACAGCCATGTATTGTGGGATGTTTTGGAACAACCTGTTTCCCTCAATCAGAGCATTGAAGATGGGTTGTGGCTGGGTCTTTCAACATGACAATCACCCGAAGCACACAGCCAGGAAAACCAAGGAGTGGCTCTCTAAAAAGCATATCAATGTTCAGAGACAAAATTGTAAAACTCCACACTGCTGGAACATCCCCAGACCTAAACCCAATAGAAAATCTTTGGAGGGAGCTGAAACTCCGTGTTTCTCGCTGACAGCCCAGAAACCTTTCTGATCTAGAGAAGATCTGTGTGGAGGAGTGGCCCAAAATCCTTCCTGCAGTGTGTGCAAACCTGGTGAACAACGACAGGAAACGTTTGACCACTGTAATTGCAAACAAAGGCTACTGTACCAAATATTAACATTGTTTTTCTCAGGTGTTCAAATACTTATTTTCAGCTGTATGACATAAATAAATCATTAAAAAATCATACATTGTGATTATGGATTTTTCTTTTTAGATTATCTCTCTCAAAGTGGACATGCACTCACAATGAAAATTTCAGACCCCTCCATGATTTCTAAGTGGGAGAACTTGAAATATAGCAGGGTGTTCAACTACTTGTTTTTTTCACTGTATCAAGAGATTTATCATGGTCTATCATGAAATATATATTAATACGCCATAAGAGACGCCACGACACATAGAGTACAACCAGAGTATTCACATCACAGCACTCCTTACACAATTTAGGTGCCAGCCTTATTCTTAAATGGATGGATTTTTTCTCTTAACATTTCACACAACACACCCCTTATTGACATTCATTTTTTTTTTAAACATTGTACATTCAAATGTATTGAACAAGGTGAAAAACTACAGAAACATTTCTCATGCCTTGACAATGCAAATGAACACAGTAACCTCCATCCTTTGTAAATTCGAGTGGTACAAAACTACACCAAGACACCTCTCAAAGCTCTATCTCCATCCAAATTGAGAGATCAGGAGATATAGGGGATTTATCAGGGAGGTGACCCAATACAATTGACATGGTGGCGTAACTGGTTAGAACATCTGGTTTAGTTCTGAGGACCAGAGTTCAAATCCCAGCCCCACCTGTATTGAGTTTGCATGTTCTCCATCTGCCTGTGAGGGTTTTCTCCGGCCACTCCAGTTTCCTCCCACATCCCCACCACATGTGTTAATTGGAGAGTCCAGATTGCTCATAGGTGGGATTGTGAGTGTGAATGGTTGTTTAGATGTGCCCTACGACCGGCTGGAAACCAGTTCGGGGTGTACTCTGCCTCCTGGTCGAAGATAGCTGGGGTAGTTTCCATCACTCCTGCGACCCTTATATGGATAAGCGACTAATGGATGGAAGGTGGCCCATAACCCAATGGTGGCTTCAAGTAGCATCCAAAAATTTCCCCCATTATTCAGATTGCAGTCTGATCTGTGTCTGGACCTGAGAGTAAATGCATCTAGTTTTGTTTTGAAATCTGTATTCTCTATTCTGTACTCAACAGAGTAATAGATAATGTATACATAATAATATATTTGAGGGAGCCTGCTGTTTTGCCTCTTGGAGGCATAGTTTTTTTTATTTTTGAAACCATTGTTTTGTCTGGTAAATAACTTTCTGCATTTTTTACTTTTTGGTAACCTCCTCAGGGATACTGTAGTCATTTAATCTGAATTTCAGTAAACATATCATCATAATTCTCCAAATATATTTGAGCTATTCAATAGAATTGCACTGCATAAAATGACTACAATTGCTAAATTGTAAATTATGTATTACAATTAAATATTTTGAATTCAAACTAAGAGTCTACACTTCAATCATTTTTGGAGTTGGCTTATTTCAAATTGTCCAAATACTTCTGAACCTCGTTTTAAGACACATGCTTGACATACCTGTTGGTCTACAACCAAGAGTTGAATTGATTAATTATTTATCACAATTTTAGACTAATTTAACAAAGGTTTCAAAAAGAAATAATACCCATTCTAGAGAGAATGGTGCATGAACAAGCACAAACATGAATACACACACGAGCACGCACGCCCGCACACACGCACAAACACACGCAATCATCCGTCTTTCTTACGAGGGTCGCAGGAAAGTTGGAGCCAATCCCAGCTCTCATTGGGGAGGAGGCAGGGTACATGTAGACAGTCACACTCACAATCACACTTACGGTAATTTAGAGTCTCCAATTAACGCATGTTTTTGAGATGTGGGAGGAAAACGGCATGCCCGGAGAAAACCCACGCTGGCACGGGGAGAACATGCAAACTCCACACTGGTGGGGCCAGGATTTGAACCGCAGTCCTCAGAACTGTGAGGCCAACACTCTACAGCTGCTCCACTGTGCCACCCACACACAATCCCCACAAAGTCATATCCTGGCACAGCAATAGCCATAAATGTTTGATGTTTTGCCAAAGTAAAAACATAGAGCTTAGCTATTACCGAAGGTGTAGCCAGCTTTGAAAAGACAGGGGACAGGTTAAAAATATTCTCTCTTATGTGGTCATGCAAATACAAGCGAAATCCAGGTCTAATGTTGATAAATAATTTATTATATCTCACTGAGTAAAAGCAAAGAAGTGGAAAAACCCTTACAGGTACCATTGGCATAATAATGTGATGAGCTCAGAGCAGAGCTCCCTCTGAACAAGTTAGGACCCAACGCAAAATTTTATTCTGAAGCCCCCCCACACACACCCGCCCATCCTTCCTCTCCCTTTCCCAATTTTGGGTGAGTGACAATCAAGTACTAAAAAATGTATAGCATAATTCAGCAAGATAATTCTCAACTGCTGTGTTGGGATCTAAAAATGGGTCATGGACTCATTTTGGCTTGGTTGGAAACAACTTTTGGATTAATTGGATATAAAGTTATCTCATATTTGCTATCTTGGTTTTTAATGCTTCATTGCTTATGTGATGTGATGCAATCGAGAGGCCCATTGGGTGCCATGGAAACTTTGCTATGATGTACTGAAACTATGTGACGCAATCAAGTTATAACTAAAATCTCAATGAAGTGTCAGTCAAGGTTAGAAAGTGGTTATTGAGTTAAAAAAAAAAAATGGGGGGGTCTGTTTGCGATAAGCTTTTAACTATAATCGGTTTCTGAACCCTGTACACTCTCCCCTGCTTTAAGACATGTCTCCAGACATCTCGAACTAAGCTAATAAGCAGTCAAGTAATGATCTGGGGAAAGTCATCTGTCCTAATTGTATAGTGTCTTGCGAATTCAGTCGGAGGTTAGTCAAAGTTCGTCAAGTCAATTGGTGTCTGTCAAATCCTGTGCTACTGCAAATCAGCTGTGATGTGTCTAACAAGTCCATACAGTTGGGCTGGGGTATTAGTAGATGTGGGGCAGAGTTGGGTGAGGGATAATGGGATAAGGCACATACGTGAACATAGTGTTTGCTCCGGGTCCCCAGGGCTGGTAAGATGGTTGTCCAAATTGTTCAAATCTGAATCTTTCTCTGGGCTTTATAGTTCTGGTGGACTTCCTTGTGGGCTCTCTACCTTGTGGTCCTGTTACTGGTTCAGCCATCTCCTCTGGTATACTGGGACCGGTATCATCCTCATGTTTTTCAATCACAGGTTGTTCCTGAGCATTCTCAACAGGGGGTGACTCAGCTGGTGTTTGTTCTGGCACAACAGCTGGAACTCTTTCTTACTGCTGATGCACATAATGTGGTTCTGGTGCTTGTCTTCAAGGTTGGAATTCTCATGCTCCAACTCTGAGGTTACTGAGTGTGTCAGGTTCAGGCTCCTGAGGCCTAAGTGTCCTCCTGTGCACAAGTAACCATTGAAGGTTGTAGAAATATCCTTCCTCTGCAGATGTATCTTCAGAATCCTGCTCAGCTGCTTCTCTGCTGTGTGTTTGTCCATTTCTGTTTTGTTTCTTTCTTTTGTGCATGACAGGACTGCTCTTCTTTTTCAAATGGCAAGTCATTTACAGATAACAGGAGGTTACAGTGCAGCACACGGATAGTTTTGTCTCCATTTTCAGCTTGAACTTTGTACACAGGGCCGTCTCTGATCCGTTCAATGACTCTGTGTACTCTTTCGTCCCAGTAAGCACGGAGCTTGCCCGGGCCATCCCTCTCTGACAGGTTCCTGACAAGCATGCGATCTTCTGGCCGGAGTGCAATCTCTGTGACACCACAATCATAGTATTTTTTTCCCCTTTTCCTGAGCTCTTTGTGCTGTTCTCTGTAGCAATCCTCTATGCCTCTTGCGTCCGATAAGCCCATTTCTGAGCATATTACTGCCGACTTGATACTTCTTCCTCTGTTCTCTGCTCAAAGACTAAGTCGATGGGCAAACACAGGGCTCCTCCATTGAGGAGAAAGAATGGCGAATAGCCAGTGGCTTCATGTCTTGTACAATTGTATGCATGAACTATACAATGTGTGGTAGGTAGTCTTTCCACTCTGCTTTTCTTTCCTCTTGGAGAGTGAGAAGCATTTGCAACAGTGTTCTATTCAGCCGTTCTACAGGGTTTCCCTGCGGGTGATATGGGGTAGTTCGAGAACGGGCAATGCCAGACATCTGCTAGAGTCTAGAATAGATTGTTCTCAAATTCCCTGCCCTGGTCATGGTGTAGGATCTGGGGGTCTGAGAAACATGGAATGAAGAAGCTGAAGATGATATCAGCTGCAGTTGTGCCTGATTTTTTTCTTAGTCGGGTAGGCTTGTACAAAACCTGTAAAGTGATCTACCAGAACCAAGATATACTCGAACCCTCCCTTACTTGTCTTGAGGTGAAGGTAGTCAATAGAAACAAGATGAACTGGTTGTGATTGAACCCATATGTTCTTTTTCGGGGATGGTGGGTTTTGTCTGCTTAACACAGGAACACTGGCGGATGACAATCTTTTATTTCGCGCTGCATGAACGGCTAATACAATCTTGGCCTTGCCAGGTGGATGACTTTCTCTGCTCCAACATGTCCCATGTCGTCATTCAGATGTTTTAGCACGGTTGTTTTCAGGTTACTGGGAAGAACAAGCTGTTTCCATTTCCTTGTCTGTCTGTACAGAATTCCTTCGTCAAGTCTGGGTTTGTTCCATTCATGTACAAGTCTCCTTGTCTCCTGACTCATTTGTCTTTTGTCATTGTCATTAGGGCGCCATCCCCTTCTCTTCAATGTTATTACCTCGTCAATTGCTTCATCCTCTTTCTGGGCAGCTCTGACATCTTCTGGTGTGATCATTGGGATTGTTACATGGGGATTGTTATCATCACCGGAGGAGAGGTGGAGTGCAGCCATCCATGGCACATTCCTCTCGGCCATCACCTTGCTCCTTTGCCACATCGTGGTAATTGTCTCTTGAGGAAAAATTTTAGTGTACTCCAAAACAGTTCGGTAGTAGTACAGGGCAAAGTGACAAGTGTGTCGGCATCAACATTCGCCTTGCCTGGCCTATACTTTATGGTGAAGTGGAAATCTGCCAACTCACCCACCCAACAATGTCCGACTGCGTTGACTTTGGCTCTGCTTAAAACATAAGTAAAGGGGTTATTGTCTGTATACACAGTTAATGTAGGTGCATAGTAGATTCTCGAAATTTGTCGCAGATTCCCCACTTCAATGCCAGAAACTCCAGTTTGCCAGAATGTAAATGGTAATTCTTATCTGCAGTCGTGAGTGTTCTGGACCCATAAGCAATGTCATGGAGTTTACCTCCCTGCTGCCGATAAAGCACAGCCCCCAGATATTCCTTGGATGCTTCTGTGTTGAACACAAAGGACAAATTAAAATCTGGGTAGGCTAAAATGGGTTGAGTGGTCAACATTTCTACAAGGTGAGAGACAACAGCACTGTCTTCGGGAGTCCACTGGACAGGTGTATTAGACTGGAGTTGAGGAGACTTAGTGACTTTCCGTTTGGCTGTGCTGTTCTTACCTTTGCCTTGCATCTGGTTAGGTTAACTGGGACCCTCTCCGAGCTGAAACAGGGGTCTTGCAATTCTGGAGAAATCCTGTATGAAGGATCTGTAACAGCCAAGAAAGCCCAAGACATCTCTGACTTCACCCCCATTCTTTGGTTCTCTCTCTTTCAGCTGTAACAATGCTTCCAGATCTTTTGGGTCTATCTGAACCCCTTCACTTGTTACTAGGTGCCCTACGTATCTCACCTGGCGCCTGAACAGCTCATTTGTCTTTGCACGAAGCTTAATCCCATGTTCCTGCAGGCGATGGAGCACTCGTCTAAGGTCCTCGACATGGTCATGGAAAGATCTGGAAAAACAGAGCACATAATCCAGATAAGGAGAGCACCATTCATCCCTCAGGCCATCAACGACGCCCTCCATACATTGCTGAAATTCCGCTGGGGCATTAGTAAGACCAAAGGGGAGGTGGAGCCATTCATATAGTCCCCACAGGGTACTAAAGGTGGTGAGGTGCCTGGACTCCTCATCAACAAAGCCCTGGTGGTAAGCACTGCCTTGGTTGAGTACCAACAACCAGGAGCAGTACCCCCAAGTTGTCCAGCAGGTCTTGAATGCGACGGAGCAGATGACAGTCTGGAACTGTTCTACAGTTTAACTCCCTACAGTCAACATACAGACAGCCTTTTTTCAGACACAGACCACAGGGGATAAGTATGGTGAAATGGACTTTCTTATCCAGCCAAGGGAGACCAGTTTCTGCACATAGTCTAACTTCTTGATACAGAGGCTTTGGGATGGCATTGTAGCACTTCTGGACTGGTGTCTCATCACGAAACTTAATTTTGAGCTGAAGGTCTAGGATGCACCCAATGTCAGCATCATCTTTGGCAAAGACATCTGACTCTTCATATAACATGTCTCTGGTGATGTTTGTTCATCCTCGTCAAGGTGGGACAAGTCAACTTGTGGATGCCATTTTTCTCTAGTCAGATCAGAACAGGTTTGAGCAGAAGGGCAGTTCAATGCTTTTGGATTGTTGGGGAAATGAGTAATGGGTTCGACCTAGCTAATTTCCTCAACTGTGCCCAAAAAGGTTCTCTGTGACAGATGTCATGTCTAGTTACGTTCTGAATAGGAATTTTTGCCAGTTTTGATAAGCCAGTTGTTCTATAAAACTTGGAAAGAGATCTAAACCGTCAGGGTTAGGTTATTGTCTGGGCTCGGCTCCCAAAATATTACAGATCTCATCTATATCACAGATTGGCCAGCAGGAATTGTTAGTCCTGTCTTTCCAACTCGCACAGTAGGTGGGAGAGGGGTTTCTTCAGGAGCCAATATCTGGAGGTCAGAAATAAAAGTTTCCACTGACACTCATGGCTTCTTTCAATATGGCAGTCATATCCACCTGTTCATTGTTTTCTTTGTTCAACTCCGCAATGACATTGCTCCCTAAGAGTGGACAGTTAACAAAATTCTGGCTGATTAGTACTGGGACTTGTATATCAGCCTGTCCATGCTTCTCACTGCGTACCTGTAAATCCACATATGTCCATCCTGTAGATATTTCAAGGGCTTGGTCCTGGAATAGGGATGAAAGTGGCTTTATTTTGATGTCGGGTAATGCTTTATCTAGCCACGCTCTCCCCACCATGGTCACCTGGGCCGCTAAGTCAAGTTGCATTTGGATTGGGACACCATTTATTCAACATCCAACCATACATCGGTTGCAAATTAGTTGTGCTACACGTATCCTAGATGTTGATTGAGATGGTGCAGTTGGATTCACAAGGTGTGCAGCTTTGACCGAGTTAACCCGTACTGGAGGCTTGTTAATGATGGAGGTCACAGGCAGCCTCACTTCTGCAACCTCTTCTCATTTCCCGATACTTTCTTTTGCAAACAGGTAACAGCTCTATGTCCAGCTTGTCCACAAATGAAACAGTGAGGGCAATTCTTAATGTTCTTCTGCACACAGTCCTGACATCTGCCTCTTTTTTCAGTTGGTGTCTGTGGTAGACTTGAGGGTCAGGAAGAGGGGAGATTCACATTTGTCACAGGTTCTTGGGGTTTGACAACATAGGCCAAGTGTTGGCCCGTTGAGGTCACTTGTGCAGTCAGTTCAACAATAGCGGTTCGGTTAGTTTGTAATTCCAAATCAGTGTTGGTCAGTTTAATCTGTTTGGTCTGGTCAGTCTGTTCAGTTAGGTCAGTCTGAGCTACATTTACAGACACTGGTCGTGTTTTACTCACTGTACCGAAGGGTTTCCACTGGTTATTCTCCTCACTCATTGACTTGCTGATCTGTTGTAGGTGAAGGTTATCATTAACCTGCAACTTGAGAGGAAAGGTTTCAAATCCCACTTTACATGGTTATTTTTGTCATTTAACCCTTGGTAAGGTATGTGTGGGAATGTACCTTGGACAAGCATTTTGTCTTTACAAAAATTTGCACCTTGTTCCTGTGACTCAAAGATAACCCTTTGTTTTAGACCCATGATTGAGTAAAAAAAAATGCTGCGGACCCTCTTTGTCTTGCTGTCTGGCCGTGTTAAGCTCCTGAAAGAGCTCAGAGCTGGTTTTGTCTCTCATGTGGGAGCGGATAAATATTTTCAATTCAATCATGTTAAGGTCACATTTACCGGTCAACATCTCCCTAAATGTACCAGGTTTGGTTATTTTAAGACAGTGGTTCTTAACCTTGTTGGAGCTACCGAACCCCACTAGTTTCAAATGCAAATTCACCGAACCCGACTTTTGTGTAAAATAAAATGTGATTTTTTTTTTTCAAATTCAAGACAAATTTTTTTCTACTGGTGCTCAAAATAAACTTTGCAGAACAAAACCAATATAGTGCATGAACTCACAACAAATGACATACCTGCAAATCAGTGTGACTTCTGCTGTTGCCTTTGAGAGACCAGTTCAGCGTGGCTTCACCTAGGCAAGTGCTACTCTCATGTCATGTTCACACCAAAGTCTGTTCCTTTTCTTTGTTTTTATGTCCAGCATTCTCAAAAAAGATTGCTTGCAAAGATATGTTGTAACAAATGATATAAAAAAAAAAACTCCAGGGCTTTATTGGCAATAACTGGATACTTTTCCATTTGTTGACACCAAAACGTTGAGAGCGTTGTTGTTCTGAAGAGTTACTGTTGAACGTGGCTCTGCTGAATTTCAATGATTTCGTCGAGGTTCCACTACAGTTTTTAATACTTCTATCAGTTTTGGGGGCAAGGGTTTTGATGCCAATGCATGTCTGTATAGAATACAATGTGTAACAATGATATGTGGTGCATCAGCTTTTACTAGCGAACCAAAACCAGACTTTCTTCGCAACATGACTTGAGCTCCATCGGTACAAACTGCAGAAACCATATCCCACCAAAGATTATTGTCTCTGAAAAAGTCAACCACAAGCTTCTTCACATCGGCTGCCTTAGTTGTTGTTGTAAGAGGGTAACAAAATAAAAACTCTTCGTTTATCATGTCGTGTTTCACGTACCGTACAAAAACAGCAAGATGGCTTAGATTAGCAACATCTGTGGTCTCGTCGAGTTGAAGGCTGAATTTTTCTGGGCTTTAAATCAGATCTGTGATTACTTGAGCCAAGATGTCTTTACTCATGTCCTCTATTCTGTTGCTAATGGTGTCATTTGAAAGAGGAATTTGGTACAATATACCTTTGGCCACTGTTACAAGTATCAGATTCGCCATCTTTCACACAGCCGACTTTACAAGTGATTCACCAATGGCGTGTGACCTGCCCTGCTTTGCAATGAGGTACGCAACTTCATATGATGCTGTGAGGATGTTTGTGTGTACAAATCCAAGAGCAGGTAGAGTGTCCTTATCGTTGAATCCGGCTCTCTTCGCCTTGAATTCAGCAAGCGTTGTGTCCTTATATTCCCCATCAATATGCATCTTTTCAAAGTGCTCCTTCAGTTTTGCCGGTGCGTGGCTAGAGTTGCTCAACTTGGCATTGCAAATCATGCAGATAGGACGCTGACTCCCATACCGTTCTGTGATACATGAGAATCCATATTGTACATATTCGTCTGACCACTGGAATGGAAGTGCCCCATTAAGAGGTTCTGGTGTCCTCTGCCTGTAGGGGAGCAATATTGTTCACGCTACCCTGGTCAGCTCCTCCCACGACGCCTTCTCTATTTGGGGCATTTTGAAGTTGATCGAGCATGTCGTCAAGGTAAAGGATTTGAGACATGCCTTCTTTTTCCATGCCTCTCAACTTCTCACTCTTTAAGAAATCAACAATAAAATTAAACAGTTTTGGTTCGCTCAGGGCCGCCAATCTCTCAGCGTCTATTCCTGATCCGTTGTCAATCACACTAGCAACAGTCCGTAGTTTTTTCATGTTCAATGCAGGGAGTCTCATTTTCATCTTGAAGGCCAGCATTCTTTGTAGAGTTGTGGTAGCCATCTTGAGCCTCTGTAGTCTTTACTCTCTGGATGACGCACAGCACTGCAATCTTCCCTGAAGCTTTGTACACATGTTCTCTCTACACCAATTTCCACTCTCCTCGCTAGGTAGCACTGGTGGATCCCAGACGAGCCACCAATTGTTACCGGCCCCAGACATAGGCGAATCTGAGTTGGCACAAGCAATACACAGGCAGTAGGCACTGTGGATCTGCGAACTGTGAATGCTGTGGAACAGACATATTAGTCCGTGCGTCTTGTTCTACCACTCGAATTTTTATTGACTGTGCATGTGCAGAAGCTCAGTCTTGTACATCCATTCAGATGGAGCGGCGCGGGAGTGCCATCTACTGACTACTGAATCAAATAACTGAAATCACAATGAAATGTCAGTCACTGTTAAATTCAGTCCCTTTTGAAAATTCCAGGTCAATATTAGTGTGGGATTAGATGAAGTGAAGATTTAAAGCTGTCAAATGTGATAGACATCTGACACGAGAGTCAAAGAGTGGCTCGGCCTTGTCGACAGGGACGAGCCGGCAGCTGGCCTTGTCAGCCGGGGTGGCTCATTTTTTCCGCCGAGGTGGCTTATCATGGTGCCAAGTCGGTCGTCGGTCACGGCTGAGTGCACCATAAACAATTGTTTATCGCTGCCGCCATCAACGGTGTTGTTCATCGCGGATGATGGCGGCAGCTATGAACAACCCTGTCGGCAATGGTGCACTCAGCCGAGTGCGATGACAACACCGTAAAGTGGCCCGGCTTGGCACCGTGATAAGCCACCTTGGCGCTGAAGATGAGCTATCCCAGGCCAAAGCCGTGACTGCCGGACACGGCGGCGAAACCAGCGAAGGCTGCCGCATCGTGCCTCACCGATGAGCACGGCTTCGGTCAGGCTGTCCAGACGGATTACGTGGTCCGCCCCAAACAATTTTTTTTTTTTTTTTTTTGTAGCTGTATACACACCTACCTGTCATTTGGAACCCACGAAGCTCTCGTCCTTTGCACCAGTGCAATCCAGTTTTCATAAGAACCGGGTCTCTTGCAAATTTATGAAGGGTAAATCCATCCTCCCAAGTGTTCAAGCAATGTCCAGCAATGCAACGAGCCGGCATTTTGGCTAACATGAAGGAACAACGAGCTACCTTCCTGGAGGTAAAACTAGTAGAATAAAAACGAGTCCACTTGAGGGCGGTCCTGCCATGTACGTCACTTCCTGCTTCTTCTCGTAAACAAATCCCTTGAGAGGATTTTCGTGCGGGAGTTAAAAAAATCATGTTTTGTGGTGAAAAAGCGCATGGGTCCTTGTCGGCTGCTGTTTTTTCATTAATAACATACTAAAAATCATGCATTTCATGACAGTGGCCCTTTAAAGTAATTTAAGTCAGATTATCTTAGGTCTGCATTGTGTACCTGTTATATTTGACTTTGTTTATTTGACTGTTTGTTGTGTATACATATTTGATTTTCCATCCTTTATTTTGTTATTAAATAACTTTTTTGTTACATAACAAGGTTTATTATTTGACTATCTGCAAAACAAAAAAGTGGGGAGTTTATTTGGGAGCTTATTTAAATTAGGATAACATTAACTCATAAGGGGAAGTATTATTTCAGAGACCTTTTGAGAGGGAATAAGTGCACAAGTAAAGAGTAAAGTTGTAATAGAAGTTTAGAATAATTAAAATTGTGTCAAATGATTAGTTCCTAATTTAGATTGAGGAAAGAACTCAGGTTAGCTACCACTCACCAAAGTATTCTGTACTTGAGAGACACTACACAAAATGTAGGCACCACTGGGATACTAGTGAAATTTATTTGTGCATTTATTTTGTTAACTTTTGTGCCAGTAAATTTTAATTTGTTTAAGTTCTAAAATAGATACTGAGTTGATAAAACAATTAAAAGAATGGTGCCAACAGGAGTCGTTACATCAGGCTCATGCTGTCTTGGTGCTCATGCATGAAGAGGTAAATACTGAAGCCATCCAAGAGACGATGGAAACAGCGAAGAGTCTTGGATGTGTGCTGCAGGTCATCCAATATCGTACCTTTCTTCCATAAAAAAAAATGTTGATGAGATTAACAAGGGGATTGTTCAAGTTGTCACCTTTGTAATTAAATAAAGCCACAGGGAAATGGTCTTGCTCTCTTTCCATCAGCATTTAAGTAATTTGAGAGTCAGCCTTGAGGAGGTCTTTTATCAAGAGCTCTCAGATCCCTATGGAGAACTCTGAAGTCCTTTAAGTGAATAAATGTTATCTGATGACCAACTGACAAAACATTCACAGGACCCCGATAAAAAGTCTAAACAAACCTGTCAGAAAGTGCAGAACGAGAGTCTTCTTGCTGATGCATGGCAATAATGAGGACCTAATTGTTTCATAGTGTTCTGTCATTGTAGTAGAAATAAAGGCTTGGTATAAAATGTGTTTGGATCCTAACTGTCCACTTGAAGCAGCTTGCTTTAAAAAGCCCGATATGTTTGTCAACTGGCACTCAAGAATAGCGTACAGCCATGCACATGTGAACACTGTTGTGTTTGCTTCAGTCTTTCTCCACGGCTGCATCTTGATTTCTTTCCTTGGAAGAGGAAATATCCTCTCTCAAATTAGAGGAAAAATGAGAGGGGAGGCAATGGAATGCGGGGGAGACAAATGGAAGAGGAAGCAAAAAGGAAAGTAATCTTCTTTTAAATGTAAAAAAATGGGAAACTTTCCAAACATCCAGAATGAGGCTTTTATTTGATTTGCAATTATACTCCTCAGTTATAAATGTCTCTTTGAAGTTGATTGGTTTCCAGGAGTGTGGTTAGGCAGAAAGACCACAAGGAGCTCTGATTCACGGTGACCTCTGGACAAGCACCATATGACCCATAAACCCTGGATGAGACTCTATGCATCAGTCAAGGAAGCCATCCTTGTCTGACATCCGACAGCAGATGTTGCTTCCTGTTGAGTCCATCAATGCAAAAACCTTTGACTCAACAATCACAGCAGCAGATGACACAAAAGCGTGTAATGTTAAAATTAAAGTCTGACGCCAAAAGAGTTATATCCACTTTAACATGCACGGGCGTATATTGTGCACAAAGTAGAAACTAAAGAACTAGCATCAAGTTGAGAAATGTCTTTACAACCGTCATATTTGAAGCTAACGTACCAACACTTACAATGACCTCTTTAACCCTTTTATACAGCAGCTGCGTTTTTGACCTGACCCGTAAAAATGCTATAATGCAATAAGCTAGGGATCACTTTTGATGGCGAGCTAATGTTATCCTCTTAGTCCAGCAGATGATTTAAAAGGCAGATTGGATTACTTCAGAAAGGTAATTGGCCAATGTGTGAAAGCTGTGAAAGGGGAAACTGTGTGAAAGCCAGAAGGAGATGGGTAACAGTGAAAACAGTTGAAAATCAAGATATAGTATGTTGTGTTGTTTGTGTGGAGACAGATAGATAGATAGATAGATATAGATAGATAGATAGATAGATAGATAGATAGATAGATAGATAGATAGATAGATAGATAGATAGATAGATAGATAGATAGATAGATAGATAGATAGATAGATAGATAGATAGATAGATAGATAGATAGATAGATAGATAGATAGATAGATAGATAGATAGATAGATACCTGAGAAAACCATTGTTAATATTTGGTACAGTAGCCTTTGTTTGCAATTACAGAGGTCAAACGTTTCCTGTAGTTGTTCACCAGGTTTGCACACACACTGCAGGAGAGATTTTGGCCCACTCCTCCATACAGATCTTCTCGAGATCAGACCGCTTTCTGGCTGTCGCTGAGAAACACGGAGTTTGAGTTCCCTACAAAGATTTTTGATTGCGTTTAGGTCTGGAGACTGGCTAGGCTACAGCAGAACCTTGATATGCTTCTTACGGAGCCACTCCTTGGTTTTCCTGGCTGTGTGCTTCGGGTCATTGTCATGTTGAAAAACCCAGCCACAACCCATCTTCACTGCTCTGACTAAGGGAAAGAGGTTGTTTCCCTAAATCTCAATACATGGCCGCTGTCATCCTCTCCTCTAATACAGTGCAGTCGTCCTGTCCCATGTGCAGAAAAACACCCCAAAGCATGATGCTACCACCCCCATGCTTCACAGTAGGGATGGTGTTCTTGGGATGGAACACATCATTCGTCTTCCTCCAAACATGGTGAGTGGAATTATGACCCAAAAAGTTCCATTTTGGTCTCGTTTGACCACAAAACTTTCTCCGATGAGTCCTCTGTATTAACCAAATGGTCATTGTTAAACTAAAGACGGGCCTTGACATGTGCTGGTTTAAGTAGGGGAACCTTCCGTGCCATGCATGATTTCAAATCATGACGTCTTAGTGTATTACTAACAGTCACCTTGGAAACGGTGGTCCCAGCTCTTTTCAGGTCAATGACCAAATCCTGTCGTGTAGTCCTGGGCTGATTCCTCACCTTTCAAAGGGTCATTTAGACCCCACAAGGTGATATCTTATATGGGGCTCCACTCCGATTGAGATTGACCGTCATGTTTAGCTTCTTCTATTTTCTAATGATTGCTTCAACAGTGGACCTTTTTTCACCAAGCTGCTTGGCAATTTCTCCGTAGCCGTTTCCAGTCATGTGGAGTTGTACAGGTTTGACTCTTGTGGCCATGCTACAAGTTTGAGTCTAACTGATTGTATGGGTTGGACAAGAATCTTTGTGCAGCTAATGACGTTGCACAGGTGCATCTGATTCAGAATAATACATGTAGTGGAGGTGGACTTATAAAGGCGGACTAACAGGTCTTTGAGGGTCAGAATTCTAACTGATAGACAGGTGTTCATATACTTATTGGCACCTGTATCACACAGAAATCATTAAAAAAAATGCTACATTGTGATTTCTGTATTTTTCTTTTAAGATCATTTCTCTCACAGTGGACATGACCTTGCAATATAGCAGGGTGTTCAAATACTTATTTTCTTCACTGGAAGTTACAAATATGGAAATGAAATGCACTCACAGGTCGTCGGCACTGGTTCTGTAATCAGTGTTTGTCAGTACAGCCCACCAACTCGAAACCTGCTGCTCGGTCAAAGAAGACCCTGTGGACAGGGGAAAGTCGATGATCCTCATGGAACCATCTGTAACCTGATTTTTTTTTTCTCAAACTACCAGGGTGGATGAAGTAGTTCATGATTAGTCATTGTTTTCCCCACCTCAGGCGCAGTGGTTTCTAACATATCAAACTGAGAGATACAAAATGACCCAGAAATGGCTGAATTTTGCAACTGATACATGGCTCCGCCTGTGATATAATATGACATATTTTTTTAACAATAAAACAATCCGTGTATTTTTACTTGTTTGTTTATGTTTTAATCCGGACGGCACGGCCAAAGACCAGTTAGCACAGCTGTCTCACAGTTCCTAGGACCTGTGTTCGAATAAACCCTTGCCAGTGTAGTTTGTATGTTTTCCCCATTCCTTTTTTCAGTACTCCAGTTTCCCCTCACATTCCAAAAACAGGCAAAGTAGGTTAATTGATTACTCTAAATTGCCGATACCTGCATGTGTGAATGTTGGTATAAACCAGGGAGCAAACTACAGCCCACGGGCTACATTCGCCCCCATTTCACCCGAATCATACCAAAATCATGATTACATTCATTTGCCCTTGTCTGTAATGCCAAATGGTTCCATCAGGTTGTGCTGTATTTCCCACTGGTTCCTGCACGTGGTAGGTCCAGTGATACATTGAGGTGACCTGTACTGTTCTGTGCCTGCTCTGCTCTCCTGCAGCTCTGAACTCTGACCATTTACACCATTAAGAGTAGACCAAACCTAAGAAATATTCACAGTGAATTTTGAGCAGTGAACCTGTCACTTTAGGAAAGAGAAAAAAAAAGAATTAATTAATCCAAGTGAGTCACGAGATCAGTTACTTGTGGGTTGGTAGCATTGCTCACCAAAGCATGACTGAACGCTAAGATTTCAAAGATTGACTATTCTGCCATTGGCATCATTTAGGCGATCACAAAACTTGCTAATATGTGAATGGGGGAAAGAAAGAAATTCGGAGGAGGATTTGGTCGATAACCTGAAAAGAGTTGGGACCACTGTTTCCAAGGTGACTGTTGGTAATACACTAAGACGGCATGGTTCCCCTGCTTAAACCGGCACATGTCAAGGCCCGTCTTAAGTTTTATAATGACCATTTGGATGTTACAGAGGAGACATGGGAGAAAGTTTTGTGGTTAGATGAGACCAAAATGGAAACTTTTGGTCAAAATTCCACTAACCGTATTTGGAGGAAGACAACTGATGAGTTCCATCCCAAAAACACCATCCCTTCTGTGAAGCATGGGGGTGGTAGCGTCATGCTTTGGGGGTGTTTTTCTGCACATGGGACAAGACCACTCACTGTATTAAAGGAGAGGATGACCGCGGCCATGTATTGTGAGATTTTGGGGACGATTTCTTTCCCTCACGCAGAGCATTGAAGATGGATCGTGGCTGGGTCTTTCAACATGACAATGACATGTGTGGCTCCGTAGGAAGTATATCAAGGTTCTGGCATAGCCTAGCCAGTCTCCAGACCTAAACCCAATAGAAATTTTTTGGAAGGAGCTGAAACTCCTTGTTTCTCAGCGACAGCTCAGAAACTTGTCTGATCTAGAGAAGATCTGTGTGGATGAGTGGCCAAAATCCCTCCTACAGTGTCTGCAAACCTGGTGAGCAACTACAGGAAACATTTGACCTCTGTAATTGCAAACAAAGGCTACTGTACCAAATATTAACTGGTTTAAATCATTAAAAATCATACATTGTGATTTCTGATTTTTTCTTTTTAGATTATCTCTCTCACAGTGGACATGCTCCTACGATAAAAATTTCAGACCCCTCCATAATTTCTAAGTGGGAGAACATGCAATATAGCAGGGTGTTCAAATGCTTATTTTTGTCACTGTATCCATACGTCAGTTAGGAGTCTTTCGAGAAATGTACTGAGAATGATATGGTCCTGCCAGTCCTTGTCCTGGTTGCTTGATCCCTGACACTGGACAGAATAAAAACGTTTCCCGAACCGCCTCTACGTCTGCTGAGTCATGCATTTGGGTCCAACCCTGTGTTCTGGTCATGATAGAACTATCTAGCCATAACATGGACCCAGCTGCAATCCGTTAGTCCCTGCAGATCCAAGGCAGACGTATCTCAGAGCAGGAAGTCACTCTCCAGGTGATTAATCACAGGTTACAGGAGATATCTGCTTGGTTGGACTCGTGGTTCACGTCCATGTCCAGCTACAGCTGCCCTGAGCCCAAGTATGTCCCCGCCCACTTCCCTGCCAGTCACGGATGCACAGTGTACCGTGTGTATGCCACTCTCCCGGCCCGAGCGGTTCTCCGGAGACACGGGTAATATTAAACCCTTCCTCGCCCAGTGTGATCTTTGAATTGCAGCCCTCCGGCGTCCCTACTGACCGCTCCCGGATAGCCTTCATGATATTCCACCTGACGGTGGGAGCAGAGGCCTGGGCCACAGCCGTATGGAGCCATGGTTCTGATACCTGCCGCATCTGGACCTCCTTTGTGGGTCCTTTGATGCAAGTATTTCAATACCCGTCCCCGGAACGTGAGGCGGTGGCTTCGTTGATCTCGCTCTGGCAGGGGCAACGCAGAATTGCGGAATACGCTTTTGAGTTCCGTGTGCGAGCGGCGGAGAGCCAGTGGGGCGAGGGAGCACTTCTCTTCTTTCAGGGGCTCTCGACCGGGATTCAAGATCACCTTGTCAGGTTTTTGTGCCGTATTACCCTCCGTACACAGACTATGGACATGACATTCCTTGACACGCAAGCCGAACGCCTGAGCTTCCATGTCTTTGACTCCCAGAATTGTGACATCATTCTCGGAAGCCCCTGGCTCAAAAAACATAACCCCCTAATTAACTGGCCCTCCAGCCAAATAAAATCATCAGGCTCGAAATGTGGCATCGCGTGCTTTGCACTCCCTGAGAAGGGGGACCCGCAGGTCGCTCCGATAGCACAACTCTAACCGGAGTTGGACTTGTCGCTAGTGCCTCCCTGTTATTCTTACTTAAACGAAGTATTCGCTGAATCAAAAGCTAAGGCTCTCCCGCCTCACCGGGCGTATGACTTTGCCATTGAATTACTGCCCGGCACCTAACCCCTGTGTGGAAGACTTTTTTTCTCTTACAGGGCCGGAACACGAAGGCATGAGAAACTATGTCGAAGAGTCGCTGGTGGCGGGCCTAATCCAACCCTTGTATTCACCTGCCGGAGCCGGCTTCTTTGTTAATAAGAAGGACACAACTCTGCACCCCGGCATCGGCTACCAGGGCCGAAATTACATCACTGTTAAGAACAGGTCTCCCCTCCCCCTGGTGTCCACGGCCTTCGAGCTGGTACAAGGGGCTCGGATTTTCACCAAATGCGACTTACGGAAAACATTCCACGTAGTGCACATTAGGGAGGGGGATGAGTGGAAAACCGCCTTCAACACGACCACAGGTCACTACGAATACCTGGTGATGCCGTTTGGGCTCACCAATGTGCCTGCAGTGTTCCAGAACGTCATTAACAATGTTCTGTGTGAAATGCTGAACAAATATGTTTTTGTCTATCTCGACAATATTTTGATTTTCTCTCCAGACGAGGATTCCCACGTCGGGCACACGTCCGGGCTGCGCTGGAGCAACTGCTACAGCACAACCTTTATGTCAAAGCAGAGAAATGTGTATTTCACCAGCCTTCTGTCACATTCCTGGGATTCATTCCAGTGGAGGGGGAAATCTGCATGGACCCCAGCAAGATCGAATCCTTTCTTCAGTGGCCCACCCCCACAAACCGCAAGGAGGTTCAAAGGTTCATCGTATTCGCTAACTTCTATCGTAAGTTCATCACAAACCACAGTTCCATAGCTGCCCCCTTAGACGTGCTCACCTATTCGCACAACTCTTTTGAGGCTTTTCGTCACCCCCGGTCCTCATCCTACCTGACCCAGAGAGATAGTTCGTCATTGAGGTGGACGTGTCGGACTCGGGAATAGGGGCGGTCCTCTCCCAGAGGAACGCCAGGAATGGGAGACTGCACCCCTGCGCCTTCCATTCCAAGAGGTTGACTCTGGCGGAGCACAACTACGACGTAGAAGACCATGATTTGATCGCAGTCAAGACAACTCTGGAGAAATGGAGACACTGGTTGGAGGTGTCCCAAGTTTTGTTCCTGGTGCTGACGGACCACAAGAATCTCAAGGACCCCAAGTCCACCAAAAGGCAAAATGCCGGACAAGCCAGGTGGGCACTCTTCTTTACTCGTTTCCGATTCACGATGTCCTTCCGATCAGGGACCAAGAACCGTATGTCCGAAGCCCTTTCGCGGATATACGAGGGGGAATGAGGTAAAGGTGGGCACGCCCCGATTCTCCCTGAATCCTGCTTCGTCTCGATGTTCACGTGAGAGATCGAGACCCATGTGAAGGAGGCATTGAAGGACTGGATGCCCCACCAACAGACTGCTTGTCGTGCCCCCACTGAGGGGGAAGGTGATAGATTGGGCCCACATGAATCGGACGGTGCGTCATCCGGGCTTGGCCAAGACCCAGTCAGTAGTGGAGCAATGCTTTTGGTGGCCGATCATTAGCAAGGACATACAGGAATACGTCAATGCATGCCTGGTTTGTGCGGCCAACAAATCCTCTCGAGAATGACCTGTTGGGGAGCTACGTCCGTTGTCCGTTCCCCAGCACCCATGGCCCATATATCCCTGGATTTTATGACTGGTCTCCCGTGCTCACAGGGTCACACTGCCGTCATCTCAGTAGTGGCCCGGTTCTCAAAAATGGTCCACTTCATTCCACTGCCAAAGATTCCCTCTGCCAAACAGACCGCCGAGCTTCTCTAGGATAATATTTTCCATGACCACGGCTTGCCCACCGACGTGGTGTTGGATAGGGGCCCTCAATTTATCTCCCAATTCTGGAGGGAATTCTGCTCCCTTATTAGGGCCACGGCGAGTCTGACCTCGGGCCAGCATCCAGAGTCCGACGGCCAGACTGAACGGGTCAACCAGGACTTGGAGACCAGACTTCGATGCCTGGCTTCTCGCGACCACAGCATCTGGAACCAGCACGTCTACTGGGTGGAATACGCTCACAACTCTCTTCCCTCGGCTTCGACAGGCCTGGTCCCCTTCCATGTTGTCCATTGCTACCCCCCTTCCCTCTTCCCGTCTGTAGGTGCTGAGTCCCCGGTGCCGTCTGCATTGGCCATAGTAAAATGTTGCAAGCAGACCTGTGAGCTGGCTAGGAGGATACTGCTGCGGATGGGATGCACCGACAAAGCTGTGGCGGAGCGCAAAAGGAGGAAGGCACCAACCTATAAAAGGGGCCAGTTCGTCTGGCTGTAGACGAAAGGCCTCCCACTCAAGATGGAGTCCCGCAAGCTGGCTCCCGGATTCATTGGCCCGTTCCCCATCACTGAAGTGATTAACCCGGGCGCAGTTTCTCTGAAGCTCCCTAAAACAATGCGTGTCCACCCGACGTTCCATGTGAGCCTGCTCAAGCCGGCTCGGCCATCCTCGTTGGTCCTTCCGGCCCCCGCTGCATGGTTGATGGAGGCCTAGTCTACTCTGTGTGGCGGCTCCTGTCACACCTTCGCTGGGGGAGCAGTAATCCAGTATCTGGTAGACTCGGAGGGTTACGGTCCCGAGGAACGTTCATGGATCCCATCCCGGTTCATGGTCGATCCCAACCTCATCAGGGACTTTCATGCAAGGGGGGAGTACTCTTATGGTCCTGCCGGTCCTTGTGCTGGCTGTGTTCCGGTCCCCGACATGGCGCACACCGGCAGCAATCAGTGAGGTGCACACCTGCGCCTCGTTCCCCGTAATTACAACGGATACAAATAGGACTCCTCGTACGGTCTGGCCTTTGCCAGATCCTTGCCTCATGCCTTGTTCCCGCACTCTCTTGATTCCGTTCCTGATCTCCCATGTACCGACCCCTACCTGCCCACTGACCTGCCTCACACACCTGACGACCTTGTTACTGCTGCTTCCGTGGACTGCCTGCTTGATCCCCAACACCGGACAGAATAAAAACATTTCCCGAACCGCCTCTTTTAGTTTGGGATCAACCCGTGTTCTGGTCGTGACAGAGAATAGTTTGCTTATTTGTGTTTTAGTACTTACTTTACTGTGTTGCCGTGTTAGGTCTGTACTAAGTTGCTGATTTATCATTAATTTTTAGGTTATTGGTTCATGTTGATGTAACTGTAACTTGTGTGGGGTATATTATCAAGTAATGAGTCCAGTTAAGATCATGCTTTTTTTGTTTGTTTGATTTGTAGTGGATAAGTGACATTCCTCTTCTTGTTGTAGCCATGCAATCACATTGTTCAGTCAACTTCTAGTTCCACGAAGGCAGCCACTTCCTTCAGGCTTTTCCACAGGTCCATTACGGTCAGCGTAGTGGGAGACGATGCACAGTCAAAAATGTGCTGCATGTTGTGAGAGCCCTCTCCGCATTTTGAGCAGAGAGTGATATTCCTCTCCCTTGGCAGCTGCTGTTCTGAGAATTGCCACAACAAAGCCAACACCAGACTCTGAGGCACTGGCTAAAATAACAAAAAAAAGTGATACAAGAAAACAACACACAGTTCCCATTATAAGTTAATCAATCAAGTATTAACACTGCAATGCCTATTTTGTTTATTTTCCAGATGTAATTTTCTGCTTACGACTTGTCCCCCACTGTCAAATCTTAAATGTCATTGTGGCTCCTGAGCCAAATGGTTTGCCCACCCGTGGTCTACACTGCATTTGGCTGACGACCAATTCAGGATGTACCTTACTTCTCACAAATAGTTATCTGAGAAAGGCACAAGCATGCCCATGACACTAGTTCGGATAAACAGGAAAATAGATGGATGGAACAAGGCAAATATTCTTTGTACTACTTTGTAGTACTACAACTTTTGGAAGTTTTCACATTGTCCAAATTGAAAAAAATGAAGAACAGTCAAAAGAAAAGAAATAAAGTGTGCCCTTGCCCATTCGCGGTTCACCGTTCACGGCTCCCCAAATTCGCTAATTTTGGTCTCCAATTCCTTTTTTTAATTTACTGTATTTTTGTGTATTTTTACGATCATAAAGGTCATAAAGTGCCATATTTGACACGACGCCTTACAATGTGGTGCACCTGATATGCACCCTGAGTTACAACATTTGCAAATGTTGCTGTGTAACTTGTCCACCAAAATAGTTATACACACACTGGTTACACTTAGCATGCATGGAAGCAAGTGTTTAGCGTGTCCTTTACAGTGTATTTCCTTTTCTGAATTTACCAAACCCAGCCTCTGTTTGGGTACATGATTTATTTTGTGCTTATTCCTTTCTCCTTTATTACATTTTCACTTACTTCACACAAGGTTTTGTCACTTGCAGATCATCGGAATTTGTAGTACCCTGGCGAAATCTGACAACACTGTTGCTATTATATTGTACTTGTCACCTTTGTAAGAAATAAGTCCCACACTCAATGCCATAATTAACATAGACATGCCACGCCCCTAACGTTATGTTTGTAAAGCTGACGAGTGTCAGTCTCACTAATTTGGTTTATATTAATTTCCCTTTCTTCTGTCGGCTCCCCATGATGCAACATCTTTGAAGAGACAAGTCCAATGTTCAACAAATAGGTACTTGCTTTGCATTTCACAATGAAATGCTCCCACACTTGTGCCATTTTCTGTCATTTTTTTGTCTTCCCAATACTGTGTTGCGTCACATCTTGCCAGCGCTGTATACCTGCTCCTTTAGCTGAATAATTTCACTTCCGTGTTCCAGAGATGTAAAACTCGAGAGCAAATATTGTCTCGTTATTATTACATTGAGCTATTGTACTTCACGTATATAGCAAATGTGGTCTGATTGTGATTGTGTGGAAGTCAGCGGGGGGCTACGAGACAAGAGGATAAGGAAGCTGGCTCGAGAGTTTGGCGGAGGGGGGGAAGCGAAATAAATTTCACCCACGTTAAAAAGTACAGTTGGACTCACATCTACATTATTCAACACGACAGCAAGATCATACCATGGTGTCAGAGTGACGGTTGTATAACTACGGACTCCCGAAAAAAAAAAAAAAACAAACTCCCGAAAAAAAAAAAAACAACGAAGATGATGAGGAGGCATTTGGTGTTCCAACTCATCCAATTTAGCAGATGCGCGGCGGAGATTCAAGCAACACACCGAACTCATGTTCATGAGACCGCTTAAAAACAGAGCTTAAGAGGAAAAGTGCAGTTTCCTCCTGCTGCAGATCTGCAATAAAGGACGGGATGTCAGCAATACGTGGATACTGACCGGAGACGAAGATAAGTTGCTAAAAACTGACGAAAAATTCTCTGATTACCTCACTCTGAAAACAACCCCACATTTGCTAGATATAAGTTTCACGAGAAGGTGCAAGGTAACTGTGAGTTATGTGAGGACTTTGTGAACAAACTCAAGCTGTTGTTTGAAGACTGTGACTACACAAACAGCGAAGAGATGGTCAGACACCGCATAGTTTTTGCGACCAACTCACCGAGTGTGCACGAAAAGTTACTCAGCCAGGGGCCGGCGCTCAGGCTCGAAACAACTAATCGACATAGTCCGCTCCCACGAGTAAGCAGCTAAAGGCTATGGCTAGCGGCAGCCACGAGGTTCACTGCAAACATGGAATGCAAAGTTTCACTGCAGGTGCTAGTAGGCATATTGATAGCCCAAAGACCTCCGTAAAGATATGTAAAAAGTGTGGAAGATACAGTAAATTAGCTGAATGCCCAGCAAAAGGTAAACAATACCTGAAGTGTCAGACCCCTTTTTCTGTCTGTTCTTACAACCATAAACCACACAATGAAATACCATGATGAAAAGGCCGTAACACGCTTATAAGCAAGCCAATATTCACAAAAAGATAATTAAAAAAAAACACAAGTTGTATTTAGTCTTGCTGTCCAGTAGACGTAAACAAAAGTCATGTGACTCGTGACATCATGTGAAAAGTATCTATCAAGTGAAATTTGATCATTTTCTATGGCAGAAGAGCTCTGACAGCATACCAATGACCCATTGCAGCCCTTTGTCAGGTTCAGCCTTAAAATAAACTATTTGATTTTTTATTTTTCTCACACTGGAACTGGGTCAAACTATCTCTTCAATCTTAGCAGTTGAGATCGGTCAATCATGTCAGGTATATAAAAGATCCACACTCACTAGCACAGATGTCAAACTCGAGATGCAGTCTTTCATTTCATGTGGCCTAGTAAATGAACTTATCTAGAGGTGCCCAGACTGTTTTACCCCAAGATCTACTTTTTCCAGGAGCCAGCCTCTCGCAAGGCATGGGCGGGAGGTCGCCGTGGATTGGGTGCCACTGGGGCAAGGACGTGGGGTCGATGTGGATCAGGCGCCACTGAGGCGTGGGTGAGAGGTTGCTGTGGTTTGGCCGCTGCTGAGGCATGGGTGAGAGCTCGCTGTGGTTTGGGCGCTGCTGAGGCATGGGTGAGAGGTCGCTGTGGATCGGGCGCTGCTGAGGCATGGGTGAGAGGTCGCTGTGGATCGGGCGCTGCTGAGGCATGGGTGAGAGGTCGCTGTGGATAGGGCGCCGCCGAGGCGTGGACGTGAGGCGGCTGTGGATTGGTCGCCGCTGAGAAGTGGGCACGAGGCGGACGTGGCTCGGTCACCACCGAGGCGTGGTCGTCAGGCGGCTGTGGATCGGGCACCGCCGAGGCGTGGTTGTCAGGCGGTCGTGGATCAGTTGCAGCCCAAACAGGAGTGGGAGGTGGCGGAGGATCGGTCGCTGCTGAGACGTGGTTGTGAGGGGGAGAGTCCGCTGTGGCTCGGTTGCCACTGAGAGGGAGAAGAGGGGTGAACGCCACGAGCCGGGCGTCGCTGGAGCAGAAACAAGGGCCCTTGGCCAGTCGATTACTCTCTGCAGAAGCCGGGTCATGACAACCACAAATTCAACATTCCTCTGCTCCCATTGATCCTGCATACTGGGGGAGAAGGTAGCTAACTCCTTGGCCCACTGCTCCTGAAGGGCAGCGAAGTCTTCATCCCTCTGGGCAAGAAGCTTTGCATTACTCGGCTTAGAGTCTGCTGGGTCCATGTATGGCCAGTGCGTTCTGTCATGAGCGCAAGGCAAGGGACTGGATGCAGAACTCTGAGTCAAGGGCATGATGTTGAGAGTAGTTTTATTTCAAAATTAGGTCATAAGTTAAGCTGTCCAAGAAGGCAGAGGCACAAAAACATGGGGCTAGAGACAAGGTCCATAACATGAAAGGTGAGGTCCGATAACTTCAAGACAAAACTTGGGAACATGAACAAAACCGTAAGAAGACTATAATGGTACAGGGACATTGTAACGCAGAGAAGCACTACAAAACACTTGCGTACTCACACACGATAAAGCAGTGTTCAACACACACAACCACAACGAACTGGCAAATGTAGATGATACACAAGGCTCAAACACCTGGTCTAATTAGCGTCCAATCCAACGCAGCTGTGGGACTGCAGCCAGAGGCAGCACTGCCCAGGGCAGTGGCTTGGCCATGCTCCTGACAGGTTTTTGATGTTTATTTTTTTGTTTTTTACTTGACGAAGGAATATTCAGTCGGTCCTCGACATATATTCTGAGGTGATGAGAGAAGAAGAATTTGTATGTTTGTTGGAATGAGCCGTAATTTACTTAGAAAAGTCATAATTATAATAACTTTATGTGTGGAAAAACACAAGGCAATAAATATTAATCAAATATTAAACAGCAAAGGCGAATACTGAACTTGCATTTTTACACCTTATGATGACATCTTTTTACGTTGCTACACAAATTGGTTATTTCAGAACCGCAACTTACTGTATCTTGCATTCAGAGGCAAACTGATGACACCATGGATCCAATGTGATTAATTATTTTCCTGAAGATACACTGCCATGAAAAAGTATTGATTTCTGTTTGTTTTACATATCTACCATACACAAAGGTTTGAAATCATCAAAACAATTTCAATATCACTCAGAGACAACCCAAGGAAATCCAAAAGGCAGGTTTCAAATGACAAATTTATTAAGCCACAAAAAAAAAAAATCTAATTCTTTCTGACCCTCTGTGAAAAGGTCATGCCCCCCGCCCACTGTTAAATCACCAAGTCATTGTGACTAAACACAAATTTGCGAAAGGTGGGTCTCAAAGGTTACAAATCCATGTTCAATGCTTTGGGGCTCCAACGAACAATTGTCAGAGCTGTTATCCACAAATGAGGAAAATTGGTTACAGTGGTAAACCTTCCCAGGAATGGACGGCCAACTAAAATGACTCCAACAGTGCGATGATGACTCATCCAGTAGGTCACAAACGAACCTCGAACAACATCTTAAGACCTGCAGGCGTTGCTGGTCTCAGTTAAGGTCAGTGTTCATGACTCTACGACAAGGGTCTTTTGATGATTGTATTTGGCTCACTGAGCCCTCATAACAACATACTGTACATGTCATTTCTGTCGCGTAGGCAACGCAAATGCGGCAGTGCCTGTTTGTCCGAGTAGGGTAGCTGTAGTTTGCTGTCCGATATGGTAGTCGATGTGCGCAGATGCAGAAGAGTCAAACACAGACTGTGTCGGAACAACTAATTGTGGAAACACGTTTGACAAAGATTGAAAAACAGATGAGTACTGCAGTTTTCGGCAAGAATGGACATAGGAATTTGCCTTGTTGGAGAGAGAAGGTTCTGGTGTGTGTCTAAATTATAATGACAAAATTCCATCCATCTATTTTCTTAGCTGCTTATCCTCATGAGGGTCACAGGAGTACTGGAGCCTATCCAAGCTGTCAACGGGTAGGAGGCAGGGTACACCCTGAACTGGTTGCCAGCCAAACACAGGGTACAAGGAGACAGACAACAGTCGCACAAACAGTCACACCTAGGGGCAATTTAGAGTGTCCAATTAATGTTGCATGTTTTTGGGGTGTGGGAGGAAATCGGAGTGCCCGGAGAAAACCCACGCAGGCACGGGGAGAACATGGAAACTCCACACTGGTGGGTCTGGAATTTTACCTAGACCCCAGAACTGTGAGTCCAACGCTTTCCAGCTTAGCCACCATGCCGCCATGACAAAATTACAATGATGAAATACTCAAATATAAAGCGTCAGTTTGACACACGCCACACTATGTTTGCATCAAAATATCCTGCTGTGGAAGCAGGACGAAAGCATCTCAAGAGCTACTTTCCAGAGTCCAAGTTAGTCAGCAGCAAATCCATGTTTGGACCCAAGAAGGTGAATGGTCTCAATGCCTGGATGAAGCCTAATCTAATGACGTATGAAATAGACTATAAACCCATCAGCAAAACCAGGCAGCACTAGAAGTCGCATGAATGGTAAGAAGTACTTTTGTCATCATTGGTTAGCAACAACGTAACAATGCACTTGTTGCGTCTGCTAGTAAAAAAGATTCTCCCATTACCCGTGCCTGAAATTTTTCTTTGTTTTTCCTCCACCTCCTGTCCCTTTCTGTGTTTCCTGCTACAATGCCTGCCCTAATTGCCTTCGCAAACTCACTCACCTGCTCATGATACTGTCTCCCCATGGCCCATCTGATGGCTTTGAACTCACGACCCCTCGCTATCCTCAGTAAACCCCCTTCCAACTGCTTTCCTCCTTCTCAGTCTGCTTTTGCGTCGACTCTATTACCATTTGGTTGCCAACCGTGTCAAATATATCTTTCAACAATGTCTGGGTAAATAAAAACAAAACCACAAGGTTTAGGTAAGGGAAAGAGGACCCAAGAACAGATGTGGGTAAAAGGCCTATTAGTGAGAAGAATGTTTATTGTTGGTATGAGAATAAATAAGGTGCCTGGATTGGCCCATGGTAGCAAGGAGGTCAAAAGGTGGCAAGGTGATGAGACAAATCAGGTAGGCATATCAGGGAGGATACAGGTGTGTGAATTCTGGTCAGACAGCAAAACACAGATTAGGATTAAGGAAAAATCATAAACATCATCATACTACATCAATACTATGTCTGGAATCATCATTTAGTAACATGAGTTTCTTCGGAGCAATTTCAGTAATTCCGACAGCGGGATATTATCGAAATATTGCCATGATAATGTTTTCACACAATTTAGCCTCTCTAGTTCTCAAAATTAGCAATATATGTACAATATTACACTAAAATATTAAACATAACAGATGAAGTGTGAGTTACTTTGCTGCTGCTGCTCAATCCATTTACTTCATGAGATATTACAATATTTAATCGGATTTTATGTTAATCAATTTAAGAGTGATGACACTTGTTGGTATTAAATTATTTTCTACAACATATACGTGATGTTTGCTGCACTTAAACCAATTTACTCAGTACAATCTCACAAAATTCAAACAAAATTCTTTGTTTATGCATAATATACGCCGTGGCTTTAAATCACTGTTACATGATAAATTATATTGTAATAGAATGATTACTTTAAAAGTATTTCTGTAAGATTCATAGAGTAATCATTGAGTAAGATTTGATTATGAGATTCTTTAGCACAATTAATCACTACAACTGTATATTATCAGCGAAATATTCCCACGATATTGTATACACACAACCGGTTACCTTCTTACAGCTTGATTGTGTTAGTATCAAGATGGTGCTTTCCTAAAATTGTCCTTGAAAAACAATAATAAAAACAACAAAGAAAATCATTAACATCAACATGTTGTGCTGTCCCCTCCTCGAGCCATCACCTTATCCTGGTGGAAGGGTTTGTGTGTCTGGATGATCCTAAACTAAGTTGTCAGGAGCTTCATGCCCCTGGTAGGGTCACACATGGCAAAAAGGTCCTAGGTGAGGGACTAGACAAAGTACGAATCCAAAACCCCTATGACAAGTGCAAAAATTGGATCTCGCTTTCCTCTGACTGGACACGGGTCACCAAGGCCTCCCTCTGGAACCAGGCCTGGAGGTGGGGCTCGAAGCCGAGCGCCTGGTGGCCTGGGCTGGACCCATGGGGCTCGCCTGAGCACAGCCTGAAAGGGTAACATGGGTCCCCCTTCCCACGGGCTCACCACCTGTGAGAGGGGCCATATGGGTCGGGTGCGATGTGAGCTGGGCGGTGAGCAAAGGTGGGGATCTTGGCGATCTGATCCCCAGCTACAGAAACTGTCACGTCCCATCGGAACGAGAGGTAGGACCCAAATGCAGGAACTCGGAAGACGCAAGGTAGTTCAAGAAGAGAAACGTTTATTGTATGCAGAGGTCGGGGATCAAGCAGGCAGTCCGGTGCAGCAGCGCTAGTTGGGGCGTCGGGCGAAGAGAGCAGATGAGTGGGCAGGCAGTAGTCGGTACACGGGGAAACAATCAACCCAGGCAGAAGGATCAAGGAGTCAGGCTTGCAAGGTTGGTCGGAGAACGGACGAAGGTCGGTACACACAGGAACAATCAGGAGTACGAGAGTGCTGGAACGGGACATAAAGCTCAACGAACTGGCGGAGGACCAGTCGTCACCGAGTCCTATATATACGGGGGATGATCAGGCCGCATGAGGCACAGGTGTGTGCCTCCCAATCAGCGCAGCCGCACAGCTCGTGCTGAAGCGGCAGGATCATGACAGTACCCCCCCCCCCCCAAGGCACGGCTCCCAGACGTGCCTAAATGAAAAAACAGACAAAAGTAACACAGGCAGGGGTGGGCGGAAGGGGGTCCAGAGGAGGGCACGCCCCCCCTGAACCCCAGACTGGTGACCATCCAGGCCACCAAACACGAGGCGTCCGGGCGGACAGGTCAGGAGGACGACCCGGACGCCAAGCACCAGGGTCCCCACGGGGCGATTCGGGCGGTCGACCTCTGTGAGGAACCCAACGGTGAAGCGGGAACCAGAACGAGGCAGAAAACTGCTCTGGATGAGAACCTCCCACGCCGTGTTTGCGAGACGACCAGGGACTGGTCGCCACCGAGGCTTGGTCAGGAGGCGGCTGGGAGCCATCTGGAGCAAATAGGATGATGGAGAGAAGGACCAGAGCAATGACCACCACCCTCCCGTAGTCTCTCCAGCTCCAGGGTGGCTCCACAGAACTCCCCAGCTCCTCCTGGACAGGAACGTGAGAAGGCGGCGCCAGTACAGCCCCCTCCTGGACAGCAACTTGAGAAGGCGGCGCCAGTACCGCCCCCTCCTGGAGAGCAACTTGAGAAGGCGGCGCCAGTACCGCCCCCTCCTGGAGAGCAACTTGAGAAGGCGGCGCCAGTACCGCCCCCTCCTGGAGAGCAACTTGAGAAGGCGGCGCCAGTACCAGCCCCTCCTGGAGAGCAACGTGAGAAGGCGGCACCAGTACCGCCCCCTCCTGGAGAGCAACGTGAGAAGGGGGCGCCAGTACCGCCCCCTCCTGGACAGCAACTTGAGAAGGCGGCGCCAGTACCGCCCCCTCCTGGACAACAACTTGAGAAGGCGGCGCCAGTACCGCCCCCTCCTGGACAGCAACTTGAGAAGGCGGCGCCAGTACCGCCCCCTCCTGGAGAGCAACTTGAGAAGGCGGCGCCAGTACCGGCCCCTCCTGGAGAGCAACGTGAGAAGGCGGCGCCAGTACCGCCCCCTCCTGGACAGCAACGTGAGAAGGGGGCGCCAGTACCGCCCCCTCCTGGACAGCAACTTGAGAAGGCGGCGCCAGTACCGCCCCCTCCTAGACAGCAACTTGAGAAGGCGGCGCCAGTACCGTCCCCTCCTAGACAGCAACTTGAGAAGGCGGCGCCAGTACCGACCCCTCCTGGACAGCAACTTGAGAAGGCGGCGCCAGTACCGCCCCCTCCTGGACAGCAACTTGAGAAGGCGACGCTAGTACCGCCCCCTCCTGGACAGCAAATTGAGAAGGCGGCGCCAGTACCGCCCCCTCCTGGACAGCAACTTGAGAAGCCAGCGACCCCGTCGCCGCCACCTCCTGGACAGGAACGTGAGAAGGCGGCAGCAGCAGCACCAACTCCACCTCCTCCTGGACGGGAGCGTGAGGCGGCTGGGGAACTGTCGCCACCTCCTGGACAGGAACGTGAGGGCGTGCCCGTTGCCAACAGAGCAGGAACGGAGAGCGGCCGCGGGCCGATCGCCGACAGAGCAGGAACGGGGAACGTCAACGGGCCGGTCGCCACTGCCACTCCAGAGCACGGACGAGAACCGGCTGTGAAGACGTCGCCACCTCCTGGACAGCAACGTGAGGCGGCATCGGGTCGGTCCCCACTGCCACGTGAGCTTGCAGTGCATCCGTTGAAACAGCAACTTGGGCGTGGCGTGGTGGCGAATCTGTTTCCAGGGCAACGTGAACCTGAGTAGGCGGAGAGTCAGTCGAAACTGATATGTGGGCGTGTCTCGGGAGCGGGTCAGTTCCGACTGCCGCGTGTGCTCTGCTCGGAACCGCCAACACTGCGACGTGCACTTGAAGTGGCGAGTCCGTTCCCACTGCAGCGTTCACTTGAGATGACGAGTCCGTTCCCACTATGGCGTGCACTTGAGATGACGAGTCCGTTCCCACTGTGGCGTGCACTTGGCAAGGGGGCGGGTCGGTTTCCACGGCAACATGAACCTGAGCAGGCGGAGAGTCAGTCGAAACTGACACGTGGGCCTGCCTCACCAGCGAGTCCGTCGCCGTTGCGACGTCAGCGTAGCTCGGCTGGTTCGCTAATCCTTGCCGGACCTGGGCCGTGAGAGCCGCCAATTCCGCCCTCTGCCGCTCAATCTCCGCCCGCAGTTCGCGGCGGAACGCCTCGTGATTTGGCGGCGCCTCCCCCCTCTGGCCTGGAAGCCTCGCCACCAGCTGCGGGTCTGCCGGTCTCACCATTACCGGCGAGGAGTGGGAGGACTGTGTCTTCGTTGCCGCGCAGCTAGAGACACCAGGAAGCGCCCGGCCGGGGCGTCTCCTCTGGCCGCCCCGCGGAGGTCCCGGGTAGATGGCCAATCGGGTTCCCTCGTACCGATTGGTGTACTTTGATCTACCGGGTGAAGACGTTCGGGTGCTGGAAACGCGGGGAGGTGAAACAAACTGACTGGGATGAAAGATCGGACGAGCAGATTCATAGTCAGAATAATCGTAGTCGTACTCAGGCAGCCGGTCAAACAAATCGTGGTCCTCCTCATATTCCGAAAAGTCGGAGTCCAGAAGAATATGAGGAGCCGGACGGGTCGTGTTCGGGACGTATTCATACCTCGCTGGTGGAGCGTAAGACATGGAAGTGGAGGACGTCAGGGAGCCTACCCGGATTGGACAGGCTTGGTCCTCCGGCAGACGGTCTACCTTGTGTCAGTCCCGGCGACGCTGGGTCTTTCGTGCTGGGTCCTGTGATGGCCAGTTCGTTCTGTCACGTCCCATCGGAACGAGAGGTAGGACCCAAATGCAGGAACTCGGAAGACGCAAGGTAGTTCAAGAAGAGAAACGTTTATTGTATGCAGAGGTCGGGGATCGAGCAGGCAGTCCGGTGCAGCAGCGGTAGTTGGGGCGTCGGGCGAAGAGAGCAGATGAGTGGGCAGACAGTAGTCGGTACACGGGGAAACAATCAACACAGGCAGAAGGATCAAGGAGTCAGGCTTGCAAAGTTGGTCGGAGAACGGACGAAGGTCTGTACACACAGGATCAATCAGGAGTACGAGAGTGCTGGAACGGGACATAAAGCTCAACGAACTGGCGGAGGACCAGTCGTCACCGGGTCCTATATATACGGGGGATGATCAGGCCGCATGAGGCACAGGTGTGTGCCTCCCAATTAGCGCAGCCGCACAGCTCGTACTGAAGCGGCAGGATCATGACAGAAACTAGCTCTAGGGACATGGAATGTCACCTCTTTGGCAGGGAAGGAGCCTGAGTTAGTGGGTGAGGTCGAGACGTTCAAACTAGATATAGTCGGAATCATCTCTACGCTTGGGCCCTGGCACCACTCCTCTCGAGAGGGGTTGGGCTCTGTTCCACTCTGGAGTTGCCAACTGTGAGAGAAGCCAAGCAGGCTTGGGTATGCTTATTGCCCCCCGGCTCAGGGCCTGTATGTTGGTTTTACCCAGGTGAATGAGAGGGTAGCCACCCTCCGCCTTCAGTTAAGGACACGGGTCCTGAATGATGTTTCTGCCTTTGGACCAAACATCAGTTCAGAGTATCCACCCTTTTTGGAGTCCTGAGAGTGAGTGAGTAGGGGACTTCAATGCAATGACATTGAGACCTGGAAGAGCAAACAAACGCCGTCAAAGTCGTCTCGGCATGTGCATTCATGCTCCATCGCACAAATAGCACTATATTTACAGATTTATTTTCATGTTCGAGAACAAATTACAAATGTTGCTTTTGTCCTTTTCAATGTTTATACCCACACAATAGCACATACATTAATCGTGATGCAATTATTCTGCTCACTTTACAATAGTACAACATTCTTTACATCCGTGTAATCTGACAATCATAAATGCTGTATAAATTCTCTGGAGACCTCCGGGGTTAACTTCTGACAAAAAGATAGACATAAAAAGACAAAAAATTTACGCCGATGTGAAGCGACCTTTTTCCCATGCCACCAGAGTGGTCAATAAACTGAGATCACCTGATTGATCTTTCGATCAAGCTTGATGGTTACCTCCGTGAGAGCTGCAAAGAATTCAACTCGGGACCACGGGCTCTGCCTTCTTCGCCTTCTCGTGCACACCTCTCCACTCCCAAAACCTCCTTTGAGACACAGACTTCGTCACCAGCCCCACTGGCTGAGGTTTGTGAATGTATGCAACTAGGTCAAACCAAACTCTCGAGTTTGGAGAGAAGATACAGGAGAACAACTTCACCAAGTACTACAGTGACTCATCGAGAACAAGCTATTTAATAAGGCAGAGAAGTGTGAGGTCAATGGTCCCAATACCACTTTTTCCAGGTTATCTTATTGGCGAGTGGCAACCTCAGATGGACCTAGCCAAAGTAAACATGGTCACTGAGTGGCCAACACCATCCACATGAAAGGAGCTGCAGCGGTTCGTTAGTCCTGCTAACTTTTATAGGCTGTTCATCCAAATCTACAGGCCTCTTACTCCACTCATATCAATCCAACCTTCTTGGCCGTCTGGTCCTGGCAGGGAAAAGCATGTGCAAGCCTGGTGAAATGATCAGTGACCACCACGACACCCACGGACTTGACATTACTGTCCTCAGATGACCAAAAGTCAATGAACACTAGCTCCAGGGGGTACTGCATTTGTTGTTCAGGGGTTTTGGAACTCAAGTACACAAGAGAGGTCTTGGTAACCAAAATAGTTTTCTCCGGACTTTTTTTCGACAACTCTTGTCAATTCGCAGAATCTTTTTCTGGAGTTACTCGATCCTACGCACCGTGACCAACAAAATGGATGAACTTCGGCTTCCTGCAAAGACATTGGATGTTCTGGAGCACTGTGCTTCAAAGAGATTTGGGTTTGTGGACGCGTCCCCGACAACGCCATTACACTCCCTGGGATTCAGATTCATCGTGTGGACCGCGTCCCGAAGCTAACATGGAAATCGAACGGTGGTGGAATATGTTTTTATATGAATGAGAAATGGTACACAGACGTTACACAGCCCAGTACACACTGCACCCCGCTTATGGAGTTATTGTTTTTGAATGGTAAGCCATTTTATTCGCCACGTAAGTTCTCATTTTTTATTCTCATTGGTGGTTACATTCCGCCTCCAGCTAGCATGAACACAGCACCACTAACACTCGCCAAGCAGGTGGACACTCATTATCCCAAGAGATTTTATCACAGCTAAACTTAATAACGAACTCCCTAAATATAGGCAGCATGTGAAATGTCCGACGAGGGCAATTAACATCCTAGACCACGGTTACACTGACATTAAAAACACATATCGTGGGATCTCTCGCACACCCATTGACTCCTCTGATCACTGCTTACTGTATCTAACACTGACATACAGGCAGTACTTAATTGTGTAATGGGCAAGGCTTGGCCACTGCCAAGAGGGGTGTGGCCAGGCCACTGCTCTGGGCAGTGATACCTGTCACCAGTCACAAGCTGTTTCACATTTGGACTGTAATTAGATGGCCCTTTATAGGAAGACTTTGCCGAAACTAATAGGAATGGGACCAAACATTAAAAGTTAGTAGATGAGGGTTCGGTGTTCCTTTTAATGCCAGAGTTATCCACAGATTTCACCAAGAAACATCTCTAAATCAGAAAAGTATTATCAAAATTGTTCTCTCGCTCAGACATTCCAAAGAGCCCGGCTGGAAAACTAACAGCCAATCAGTGTTTGCTACACTTGCAGTGCTTCCTGTTCTGAACCCGCATTGCTCGTGGATACGTTTCACGGAACGGAGAACATCCACTATCTGGCATTTTGTGGCCGATTTTTGTGAAAAAATAATTACAAACAAAACAAAAGTAGCATGATGTACAATGTTGAAGCCTGTGCGCTTGAGCCAGAATACACACATCCAGCACTTGACTTGTTATAGAGGGGGCGTTGCACTAATGACGAACAATAACAGTCCTATTATATGGACTGCAGAGATTTGATGCTTTTCTGAGGAGTTGGTTTCGTTGTAGAGATTATACAGCAAGCGTGGCCAGACTTTTTTTTTCCTCCCAAATTGTACTTTTCGAGCAGTCAGCCTCTCGCGAATGACCGGCGGCGTCGGTGGCCAGGACGCATGGATTGATTTGGATTTTATGCTTTTCTGAGGAGTTGGTTTTGATGTAGAGAATATACAGCAGGTGTGACCAGACTTTTTTTTTGTTCCCCAAGTTGTACTTTTCAAGCACCCAGCTTCTCACGTTCGACCGCGGCGGTGACGGCGGGAGTGGGGTCAGGGGGGTTTGCATGCGTGCATCGCCATAAATAGTCACCAGGATGTGTTGTGTGCTTACACGTATATATATCCATCCATCCATTTTCTTAGCTGCACGGTAGCTACAGGAATGCTGGAGCCTATCCCATCTGTCAACGGGCAGTAGGCAAGTTTACACACACGCAGACACGGGAAGAACACGTAAACTCCACACACGAAAGGGATTGAACAGCTGTGCCACCGTGCCGCCTCATAAAATATGTTGTTGCTTATATAGTATTAGCAAAAGAGTCTATAACTAAGAAGTTAATAACCAGTAATGATTAGATGAGTGCAAATTTCCCCTGCCGGTGAACAAGCCTCAATAGTGACAGCCACAGCTTTATGTTGTTAGGTTAACTCCATTGGAGGTTAAAGAAGGAGTAATTTGGATGCGTTTTCTCAGTTTTGTTGCACAACTTGTTGGCATCTTGGCTTAGCGAGAACGAATGGTTTGTAATGCTAAGCATCGGCGACGTCAGGGGTGGTTAAGAATGTTTCTTTCGCATTTGGCTGTGAAAGCTGGCACACATCCAGATTTTGCTTGGATTTCAAAAATATTATTTTTAAATTTTATTCTATTTTAATATTTTCCAATTAATGTCCAAAATATATGTAATAATAATATTACTTCACATTAGAGGGTTTATTGTACATGTGAATTTTGGGGAGAGTCTTCCTTTAAGTTGGAGTTTTTGTCACTGGCATTTGCCAGTTTGTTACTTTTGTTAGTGAGTTGCATTCACTGCCTGTGGGACTCTCCGCTTCTACGCGTAAATTAGAGTAACCCTAGTCACAGTGATTCTGTGCCCCTTAGCATGATCCTGTCCTGTTGAGTTTGTTAGTTTGCCCCAGAGTCATCGGATCTTGCTGTATGTCTTTTGGATCCTGCCTAGCCTAGCGGTTCTGTGCCTCTGCCTTGTTGGACTGCTACACCGTGTATGACCCAGTTTCTGGAATAAACCACGTTTAACATCATGCCTCTGCCTCAAAGTCCTGTATTTGGGAACGCCCCGGTACTGAAGGTTCGTGACAAAATGTGCGAAGCCTTTCGTAAAATCAGTTAAAAAGTGGACCAAGGATGCAAACTTCGAACTTCAAAGCTGCTTTGACTGCACAGACTGGAGTGTCTTTGAAAATTTGGCACACAGCCTAGATGAATTCATGGATATTGTTACCGCATATGTCGGTTTCTGTGAGGAGGTGAGTGCCAACAAAAATGTTTCACACATCCAACAACAGCCAAACTTAGGTAACGCTGCCAGACTGAAGAGAGACTAAAGAGACTATGCAGTTAAACTGGAAAAACATTTGGCGCTAATCACTCCAAATCAGTTTGGCATGGATCACAATCGCTCACTAATTACAAGCGACTTTCTCCCCCGTTAGAAAACAAGAGCGGGCTAGCTGATGACCTAAATAGCTTTTACTGCAGATTTAAAATAGACACTTCCACACAACGCACCCACCAAGCGCCACCACAAGCCACACCACCTTCCAATGCACTGCTTAGCATCCATGAAAGCGACGTTAGACAACAATAAACAACAATAGATCAACAAAGCACCTGGCCCAGACCTTGTGTCTGTCACCTGCCCCAAAATCTGCACAGACCAACTTGCTCCTGTCTCCACAAAGATTTTCAACAGGTCCAAACAACTGTGTGAAGTAGCAACCTGCTTCAAATGCTCCATCATCATACCGGTCCCCAAAAAATGGAGCAGTCTCAGGTCTCGTCTCAGTGACTACAGGCCTGTTGCCTTGACATCTGTGGTCACAAAGTCATTTGAACACCTTGTGCTGGACCACCTCAAGAGCATCGCAGGTCCTCAGCTGGACCCACTGCAGTTTCCCGATCAAGCTAACATGTCTGCAGATGATGCTGTCAACATGGGTCTGCACTTCATCGTTGAACATCTTGACAGCGAAGGTACCTGTGGGAGGATCCTGTTCATAGACATCAGCTCTGCGTTTAACACCATCATCCACCTGCTATCTCCCAGTGGATCTAAAACTTCTTGACAGGCAGGAAACGGCAGGTTTGGCTGGGGGACACCATCTCATCCACGTGCACTATCAGAACCAGGGCACGCCAAGGTTTTGTCCTCTCCCCTCTGCTCTTCTCGCTCTACACGAACAACTGTACCTCGTGACATCTGAGTGTCAAACTCCTGAAGTTCACAAATGAAACCGCCTCCTCAAAGACGGCGATGAATCTGTGTATTGACAGGAAGTGGCAAGACTAGAGCTTTGGTGTGGTCAACACAACCTGGCGTTGAACACTAAAGAATGTAGAAATGATTGTGGACTTCAGGAGGTATCCTTCACCACAGCTGCCCCTCACACTGTCCAACTGTCCTTTGTCAACCGTCGAGACCTTCAAGTTCTTGGGAATTACAGTTTCAGAGAACCTGAAGTGGGAGACAAACATCAACTCCATCCTCAAAAAAGTCCAGCCAAGGATGTACTTCTTGCGGCTTCTGAGGAAGCAGGGCCTGTCACAAGAGCTGCTGAGAAAGTTCTACACAGTGGTCATTCAATCAGTACTGTTATTACAATCTGGTTTGGGGCTGCCACAAAAAAGGAGAAACTCCGACTGCAACGGACAATCAAAACTGCTGAACGGATTGTCCGCACCACGCTACCCACTATTGAGGACTTACATGCAACGCGACCTAGGTCCAGAGCAGGCAGAATCCTTTAGGATCCTTCACATCCTGGCCACCAGCTCTTCCAGCTCCTTCCGTCAGGAAAGCACGACCAATCAATGAAAGTCAAAAACACCAGCCATTTCAACCGTTTTTCCCTCTCTGGCAAGCTTAACACAATGTGGGACGTTGACACACTTATCTCTTACCTGTTAAATGAAGAAGATTTTACGTCCTCCACGACTCTTATAAGGAATAGTTCCTTTAAACAGAAAGGTCTTGTGCTTTGTTCTTGTTGCTCTTTGTTCTTTGTTTTGAATGTCGAACTGCCGGAGAAAAATTCCTTGCATGTTTTTCCACACTTGGCCAATAAAGCTGATTCTGATTTTTCATGTGGACTGATCACAGGAACTTTGAATATACTCGCTAAGTACCTGAGCTCATGTCAGGGTAGATGGGCACTGTTTTTTAACTGGATCACTTCGAAGGATGGGAGGCCCTGTAGCTCAGTGGTTAGAGCACTGGTTTGGTAAACCAGGGGTTGTGGGTTTGTATCCCACTGGGGCCTCCACTCGCTGAGAAGGGTTGTGTGAGGAAGGGCATCCGGCGTAAAAATTGTGCCAAACATGTATATCTGTTCCTCTGACTTCCAGTTAACTTCTGACTGTAAACAACTGTGCTTCTGAAAGCCAGGGTGATTAGTTTAAACTGCGCAAGCTCCTTATGTGTGTCCAGAATGTCAGCCTTTTCTTCCAAAACAAAAGTGGTGTCACTTTGATTGTCTAGAAGTACATATAAGAGAACCTAATTTTCTGGATTACTTGTTGTCGATAACCATAATGGCATAACTGAGGAGGTATGGGTACTGTATGTATCTTGTATTACCCGATCAGATGTTGCCACACTTAATGTTGCATCAGTTGGTTTAGACACTGTTCTCTCCTTTGGCCTTTCATTTTCCTTTGAATATCTCCCATTCTCTTTTTCATCCGCACAAGGTTTTTTCTTTCTGTCTTCTTTGACTCGATCTTTGGGCAGACATGTTAGAATGTTCTTCCTGCCAATTAGAGTTTGATATGAAATTTTCCAGTCCTTGTACTTTTTGGGTCTCCACTGAACACTGAAGACTCTGGCACAGGCAGACGGCTTGCATTGATTACTTCTGCATTTGCCTAGTGATGTATCGCTGTGTTCTTGATGGGCAGAAGGCTGCTCCCCTGAGGCATTTGGGTTTAACACAGCAGGTTGAACGTGTGAACTAGCTTGTAGTCTCAAATTTACTGTAAGATCTCTTACTTTAGATACAGGTTTCTTGTGCTCAGGTTCATGACACCACTCTGATATTTCTTGATCTGAGTCACCTTCTTGTGTATAGGCTTGCAGTCTAGCCATCGCTGCATTCATGTTCTTAACTACCTCTAAATGCTGTATTTGCATTCGCTTATGTTCTAGACTTTTTAGCCTAGCAGCATTTTCAGCTTCCTGAAGAGCAAGTTTTTCTCTGTTTTCATTTTCCAGTATTTTAAGCTCTTGTTTGTTACAATCCATTTCTTGCAGTACATGCAAAGTGGCTTGAGTTGCAGCTAACTCTGCTACAGCTTCTAGTATCTTTACAGAATACCGATTTGAATGTCCTGATTTTAACATTGAGCTTACTGCTGACCTACTCCCCTTTGAGTTCACATTAGACCTTTGGGAGGTTGCAGATAAGAATATTGAATCAGTCGCAACCCAGCCTGCTTCTTTATCTGTCTTTCTGATCAGATCCCATTGCAAGATTTGTTTGGTGAGAGCATCACATGTGTCTACTCGACGACGAGTCTCTCGATCAGGTGTCTTATGTTGACCAAGTGCTTTATATGCTTCTTTAACTTCTGATGAAGCATTGTGCATTTTAGTCATTCTGTCTTGTAGTATCTCATTGGGGATGGTCCCATCTTATGCTCTTTCAGTGTCCCTCACAAGAGATTTCGACTTCTTGTAGGTAGTTGTGAAACCTTTGAAAAGCCTTCTTGATTTGCTTTCTTGGAGTTCTTTGCCTTTTTCTGTACGTGTTCGAGCTGTCTGATTTCCTCTTGAGCAGCAGCTTGTGTTTCAATGCCAATCTCATTCTCTTCTAATGAATTTGCATTTAAATTAGCGTCATTAAGATCTTGATATGACTGGTGGACTTCTATAACTTCAGGATTATTGAGATAGAAAGCCATATTTATCTAGTTAACTTGCTTTAGCATAAAGATTACTTACTATATACTTCAAAATCAAAATAGAAATGGTAATTACTGATAAATTAACCTCTTTAACCTTACGTTTTACCAACTATCAGGTTCACCAATCAGACATTCATTAAACAGGACAAAAAAGGAAGCAAAGACACCAGTTCAAGTCTCGCGAGGAGAGAGGAGAGGAACTGTCTCGTACAATTCACCACTGCACTCTCTGATTATCCTCTCGTTGGCACCTCTATTTATTTAGTTTTGAGACGCCCCTTATTTACATGGATGTTACAAAAAGGAGACGACAAGCAAAACAGTTTGAAACAAGGTGTAAATGTTTGTTCATATGCGTGTGCATGTGTGGAAGATTCCTGAATACATGTGTGGTCATCATTTCTTTACCAGGCAGCAGTTCTAACAGTTCCGATGATTAGATGATTTTGTTCTTGCTATCTCCTGCTAGGAGGCTGGCACGTTATCTAGGGCAGAGCAAAGCATTTCTTTATTGGAAGCAAATGTATGATAATTATGATCACAATTATTCCTACACCAACAAATTTCAGAGTGTGTAAATAAGACAGAAAAAAAACGTTTCTTGGAGCAAAAATTAACTTGTTTTCACTTACTTCACCTCGTTACCTAAGCAGCATCAAAAATGACCTTTGGCTAAATTAACAAATATGATGAAATCAGAAACAACTTGCTTGTTATTGTGTACACACAACTGGGAAACTTCATTCTTGGCACTTATAGAGACACTTATAAGCAGATGATAAGCTAAACCTTCTTAACATGCAACTTGTTTAAATGTTACTTGTTAGCTTAACCACACGATGCTTTTGGACTCTGCTTGCTGTTTGCTTGTTTTACCGGTGAGAGCACAGTCTCAATTGCTCGTTGCTTGGATGCAACGTAAATTGCTTGGAGGTCCGTTGAATGGCAGGGGCACACATTGAGGAGGACTCTTACGTCAGGCAGGTTGAAGCAGATGCACACTTCGTCCTGACGTTGGGAAGATTGAGGTAGGTGCACACGTCGTCGTTCCACTTCAGGCAGATGAGCTCTCACTTGACCTTCCACCTTACGTCGTGGAGGCTGAGTTCTCACTTTGAGCTGAATGAGTTCTCAATGCCGAGCAGGTTACGTTCTTACAGCCGGGCTGGTATGAATTCTTACTTCGAGCCGAATGAGTTGTCACAGCCAGGTTGATGTGAGTTCTTACTGTAACTGCCGTTCGGTCACTCCGGACAAGTTGCTCTTTTTCACACCCCTTTATTAGCACGTCAACAAGATTATATTCCGACATGCCTAGATGCTTTGATGCCAAAATGTCAAATATTCCAAAGATGGCATAGATGCCGTAAGAACTATATACAAAACAAAATACATACACATTAAAATTCATATTACACAAATAAATGACAAAACTCCTTTCGGCTTGTCAGAGAGTGTCATCTCTGATGAACGCACATATATGTTTCGCACAATTTTTTTTTTTTTTTAAACGCCGGATGCCCTTCCTGATGCAACCCTTCTCAGAGAGTGGAGGCCCCAGTGGGATATGAACCCACAACCTCTGGTTTACCAAACCAGTGCTCTAACCACTGAGCTATGGGGCCTCTAAATAAATGACAAAACACAAGTAAAAGAACACCTCATTGACCTTCTGACCAAACGGAGTTATTCTTCTTGCTTCTCTCTTTCTACCTCCCGTCGAATCTTCGCCACTGATATACTGTTTGTGCAGGAAGTGCCCCAAAATAAGCGTCCTGACACCAACAACATTGGTGAACAAGGTTCAGCTACATAAACGTGAACTAACAAAAGTAATTGTTTTCTCAAAATAACATAAATTCTTCTTTACTCTAATTCACTCCTTAATTCAAATAAATAAATAAACAACAAAATTAACTTGAGTATTATAACTGACACTGATGGTAGCTACACTTCCTGACGCAACCCCCTTGCTGACTTCAAGCAGATATACCTCAACACGATAAACATGCTGTAAATCAGAAACCTGCTGACCTTTAGCAGGTTTATTCAGACAGAAATGTTTACTTTCATATTTGTCTTTGTGTAGGTACTGCCATCCTTTCCTCCATTTTTTGTAATCTTTTGACCCTTTGTTTTGTGAAACTAATAAAAAGGGAGACATTGGTAAGGCTGACTTAGAATGTGTGTTGGGGTTGCAGCTGGTTAGTCAAAACCGTTTCTCCTCTAGTGCCAAATTGAAGACCTCTTTTGTCCCTTCATTTGCATAATTCATCCAGCGGTTGGGTTTAAACCCAACATTTACTTGGTCTTTCGAGCCAGATTCCAACTTACCTGAGGATCCCAGTTTCAGAGTCGACCTCCAGGAAGACCGTGGCCACAGCAACACAGGTCCGTTAAGGGACTGATCCTCAATCTTTCAAACTGGGATCAGAGGGTTGATGGAAATACGAGGGTCAAGAAGATGTCTTGGTAAGAATCATTTTCCTTGTGGGGTTTGAACAAGTGAGTGTTAACAAAATCTGCGCAAAGACACTGTTTCAGTCTACATGAAGGCACTGTGTAGGAACATAAAATCTGCGCAAAGGCACTCTCGCAGTCTACACGAAGGCACTGTGTAGAAGCCTTGTGGATACTAATCAATGGCAAGCTGATGGACGGCGGAGTCTGACAAATTCCGTGGGAAATATGTGAGGACGGACTCGGGTTGCGCACTTAAATTCCGTGTTAAACAATACTTTAGTACGCCAATAACAAATAGATACAATACAAGAACATCAAATAAAACTGCTGTAACAGAAAAGAAAAGAAAAAAAAGGAGCATGTGTGTCTGTGTAAATGATTGAGTGAGAGACCTTGGAGACCTGAAAGAAACCTGTGGTCATCTCCCGCTGCCCTCTGACAATCTGGACTCCCACTCTGTCAGTCTGATCGTCCTTGGAGCTCTGGTGGCCCTGGATCGAGCAATCAGAGTATCTTGTTTGCTTCGAAACAGCCTTGTAAAAATAAACATTCTTGCACTTGCTGCACTCTCTCTCGTCTCTGCATACGGGTCCAACTTGCAACCTTATCCGTGACAAGCCCAGGCATTATACAACTCGCTCATTGTGGTCAGGTGTTGCAGAAAACAGTACCAATACTTACAATATCTGCACTCTATGCACACTATCAGTATCCTCTCTACTATCCAGATTGGATGAGAAGGGGCAAATGATTTAGGACGAATGGGGCAAGTTGGACACTGCTCCCTCCATTAGCAGACATAAGCACAAATAGTTATTTGTGGGCAAAATAAGCATCACAAAATTCACCTGGTCTACATCCTTGTAAGTAAACTGGTTCTTTCCATCATAACCAAGTATGAGACTCTAATTCAGGGTTGTCAAACTTATTTCACATTGTGGGCCACATACGGCCTCGGTAGATGTCAAGTGGGCTTTACTTTAACAAGTAATTGGTATTGAAAAATATAGTCATACACTTTTAAGATTAAAGGAGATTTATAAAGACAGTAATATTTAAACCATTTACACATGTGCATATAAATTCTAAATTTAATCCCTGACTACACCTTACAAACTAAGGAGAGTGCTCGTAAATGTGTAAAGAAGAAAATAATCACAGGTCCTCTAAATGTATAAACTTCATACATGAAACACAGATACATATACAATATATACTGAAAATTCACGGAATTGCATGATCAGTAGAATTCCACCATACTTTTTTGTAGTGAAGTTGCTGACTAACATCAAATTACACATTTTTTTAATCACCATAGAAAGGATTCATCTTCATTGAGCTGTATTTTTTCAATGCAAACATTATCTAAGTCAGCATTTTAAATGCATTAGTGTAGTCTGGAATTTTTTGTTCCTGATACTTGGCATCTTTTGGCCTGTACAAGTGCATCAATACCAGGTGCCATGTCCTGACTAGCTGTCACTTTCAGAATGTCATTTAAGTTGTTGTTTGTGAGCCTTGAACGCATTTTTGTTTTATTGATATTCATTACTGAGAAAAATTGTTCACAAAGGGAACTACCCTACCACACTACCCTGGGAATAGATACTGATGAAATGTTTCCAGTCCCACGGAGGTAAATTTGCCCTTCAAATCTGCATCACATTGCAAATCAATTATTTCTAGCTGGATTTTGGTTTTAACTGTGAAAGGTAAGTGAAAAACTGAAAATTCTCAAGTTCACCTAACCTAACCTAACGGGCAGGAGACGGGTACAACCTGAACTGGTTGCCAGCCAATCACAGGGCACATTGAGACAAACAGCTGCACTCACAATCACACCAAGGGCAATTTAGAGTGTCCAATTAATGTTGCATGTTTTGGAATGTGGGAGGAAACCGGAGTGCCCGGAGGAAACCTACGCAGGCATGGGGAGAGCATGCAAACTTCACACAGGAAGGTCTGGGATTGAACCCGGGACCTCAGAACTCTGAGGCCAATGCTTTACCAGCTGAGCCACCATGCTGGCCTTACTCCATGTCTTTTATGCATTTTTCACATTTAAATTATCTTGCGGGCCTGATCGAACCTCCTTGCGGGCCATATGTTTACACCCTGCTCTATTTGAACAAATTATTAGGAATTGCAAATCTTATTAAACCATTGAGAGAAAATCTGTTACTCAGAATTTAAGGTCTAACTTGCCTGTCGCCCAAAGTTACTTGTGATAGGGTTCATATCATCTGTGACAGTGAAAAGGATTTTGAGTCTATGGCATTATGAATGGATACATACATGTTGAAACACCATTTCTTGAAGCATATCCATCTTTTGTATACAAACTTGGCTCAGGTGTTAGAGTCTATTCATCAATTCATTTTCTCAGCCGCTAATCCTCACAATGGTTGCGGGAGTGCTGAAAGCCAATCCAGCTATCATCGATCAGAAGGCAGGGTACACCAAATGGTTATCAGATAATTGCAGAGCACACAGACACAGACAAGAGTCACACTCACGATCACCCCAGGGGGGAATTTAGAATCTCCAATTAATGCATGTTTTTGGAATGTGGGAGGAAACCAGAGTGCCCGGAGAAAACCCACACAGTACGGGAAGAAAAGTCCAAACTCCACACAGGCGGAGCTGGGATTTGAATCCCAATCCTCAGAACTGTAAGGCCAACACCCTGGTATTACAGTCATTGTCTCTCAAGTCATAGATTGCAGATTAATTCCCTAATTCCTTTAGCCCTGTCAAAGTATCCTTGAACAAATGTCTGGTGAATGGGTTCCATGGGAACAAATGCTATCATCATTAATCACTTGGTAAATGAATGAATGATGAATGTTGTACAGCGTTTTGAGTAAAAGCGTTTAGCAGGAGAAAAGCACTATACAAAAGTAATTTAATCATTCACTCGGGCTTTTTCTTCAGTTTTAGCTCAATAATATGCAGTCATAAATACATTTTAACGAAGGGCTTCACTAGAGTGTCACTCAAGGGAATCATGAGAGTGAATAAATACATAAGATGCCTGCACCACTCCATAGCCTTTTGCTTGAGCTTCTGCTCGATTTCCTGTGGCAGTTATGAAATCCTTCTCTCTCATTTCAGTGGCGCTCATGTGGGAAGTCAAGGGAAGTGACATGTTCCAAAGGGTGACACATTTCATACAAAATGTATAGCTATCGAGCAAAAATTGGCTTACTTTGACTGTGGGTGCAACAACAGTGATTTGCCTTGATCTTGTCATAGGTACTGTTTCACAGTAGTAGATTAGTGGATTTAGCAGGCCAAAACAGACAGATGGAAAATATTTTGGAATGCTTGTATTTTAGAATTTAGGGCATATAGATATAAAGCAGAAATGTTTCTCAGTCCAAACAATATTAGTCCAAATAATATACCAGAGTGGTTGGAATAAACCCACACAGGCACAGAAGAACATGCAAACTCCACACAGGTGGGGCCGGGATTGAACCCCGGTCCTCAGAACTGTGAGGCCAATGCTCTAACCAGTTGCTCCACCAGCAATGCGCTAGCGTGATCAAATTATCATCTTACGTGTCATCAAATGAATGCCCAGTTTGACATCATGCAGGTGCATACATAAAGAAACACACGCAGCCCTTCGCTATCCATCAGTTAAGTGTTAAATTCTTGAGCACATTTCTCACTCATTTATCTGGATTATCGTTGAAGCTCTCTAACACCCAATGCAAGCAAATCAAGTGAATTTCTCCTTGCAGTAATCCCACCATTTTAATGCTTGTCCACGGTGGTCTTGGCCACCTTAAACTGATGATTAATCATTTATTGATTTGGGGTTTTTTTTCCCCACTTGAGCAAGGTGCTGAGTTGACACCATGCTTGCTTATCTAAACCACACAACCTGTTCTGAGGATTGTTTCCTCCAGTGAAATAAACCCCTGTTTCATGGTGTTGAGCAACACTGTCTGTTTTTATTATTCAAATAGAGAGCACATTTAGCAATCCTTGCATCCATCCTTTTTTTTAACCACTTATCCTCATAAGTGCTGCAGCAGTTATAAAAATCTTGTAAAGTGAATTCAGAAATCTGATTCTAAATGTTTTCAATATCTGAAGATGCCGTAATTGCTGGAAAAGTGTAAAGACTAAGAACTCTGTAGTATTAAATTGTGGAGCTCTACCATTAAACTGGTTTTCACCCATTCAGTTTTCTGGCTTTTTTTCGCCATGGCGAAAACATGTCAGTGACACAACACACAGTGACACAATCAACATTTGTTGCCACTCCAACGTGATATAACAACTGAGTGCTTTTGTTCCATTAGTGGCTCTTTGGTGCAATTTTGAGTGACATAGGTATTTTTATTCATTCATTCATTCATTCATTCATTTAGTTCCATACTGCTTATCCTCACTAGGGTCATGGATTTGGTGTAGTCTATGCCAGCTACATCAAATTTTATGGTCAGTAGCACCTAGAATTAAGTGGTCTCACATCGCAGTTTCTTGGTAGAAATTTGCATTTCAGCATCAAAAAACACATAACACGTTTGAAGTTTGACTCGATCTGATATTCTTTTCACCTTCAAGACATTCTTAGCCAGCTCTTCCTTTAAAATAACCCCTACTCGATTTCTCTTCCTATGTACTCCATGGTAAAATATTTTAAACCCTGCCCCTAAACTTCTAGTCTTACTCCCTTTCCCTCTCTTGGATGCACAAACTATCATCCTTTCTCCAAATCATCATGTAACCAACCCCTGAGCGTTCCCTATCATAGTCCCAATAATCAAAGCCCCTCAACTCAGTTGTAGGCTCTGTGCCTTCTTCTCTTTCTGGCACAGAATCTGCTTTCCTCCTCTTCTTCATCTTTGACTCACAGAAGCTGAATTTCCAACGATGTCCTGCAGGCTAATGGTGCCGGGGGCGGACGTTGTTCACACAGACCACGACCAATACTGGGATTATTTAGATGAATGTGAGTATTTGTTTGGCAAAGTTTGAAGTTTCCAGACGTAATGCTATGCATTTGTCTGTGATTGGGACCGGCCTCTAGATGCACTGGCTTGTCCCCCATAGGGCTGCATTCACTGGGTAATATCTTCTTTTCCTTTTGGCTTGTCCCGTTAGGGGTCGCCACAGCGTGTCTTCCTTTGCCATCCTAGCCTATCTCCTGCATCTTCCTCTCTAACCCCAACTGCCCTCATGTCTTCCCTCACCACATCCATAAACCTTCTCTTTGGTCTTCGTCTCGCTCTTTTGCCTAGCAGCTCCATCCTCAGGACCCTACCACCAATATACTCACTGTCTCGCCTCTGAACATGTCCAAACCATCAAAGTCTGCTCTCTCTAACCTTGTCAGCAAAACATCGAACTTTGGCTGTCCCTCTAATGAGCTCATTTCTAATCCTATCCAACCTGGTCACTCCGAGCGAGAATCTCAACATCTTCATTTCTGCCACCTCCAGTTCTGCTTCCTGTTGTTTCTTTAGTGCCACCGTCTCTAATCCGTACATCATGGCCTCACCACTGTTTTGTAAACTTTGCCCTTCATCCTAGCAGAGACTCTTCTGTCACATAGAACACCAGACACCTTCCGCCAGCTGTTCCACCCCGCTTGCACCTGTTTCTTCACTTCCTTGCCACACTCTCCATTGCTCTGTATTGTTGACCCCAAGTATTTCAAGTCGTCCACCGTCGCTATCTCTTCTCCCTGGAGCTTCATTCTTCCATCTCTGCCCCTCACATTCATGTCATGCACATATATTCTGTTTTACTTTGGATAATCTTCATTCCTCTCCTTTCCAGTGCATGCCTCCATCTTTCTAATTGTTCCTCCACCTGCTTCCTGCTTTCACTGCAGATCACAATATCATCTGCGAACATCATAGTCCAAAGGGTTCCAGTCTAACCGCCTCTGTCAGCCTATCCATTACAACCGCAAAGAGGAAGGGGCTCAGCGCGGATCCCTGATGCAGTCCCACCTCCAACTTAAATTCTTCTGACACATCTACGGCACATCTCACCACTGTTCTGCTGCCCTCATACATGTCCTGTACTATTCTAACATATTTCTCTGCCACACCAGACTTGCGCATGCAGTACCACAGTTTCTCTCTTGGTACTCTGTCATGGGCTTTCTCTAGGTCTACAAAGACACAATGTAGCTCCTTCTGAGCTTCTCTATACTTTTCCACGAGCATCCTCAGGGCAAATAATGTGGTACTCTTTTCAGGCATGAAATCATACTGTTGCTCGCAGATACTTCTGTCCTGAGTCTAAACTCCACTACTCTTTCTCATAACTTCATTGTGTGGCTCATCATCTTTATTCCTCTGTAGTTTCCACAGCTCTGAACATCTCCTTTGTTCGTAAAAATGGGTACGAGCACAATTTTCCTTCATTCTTCTGGTATCTTCTCTCCCGCTAGTATTCTATTGAATAAGTTGGTCAAAAATCCCACAGCCATCTCTCCAAATTGTTTACATACCTCCACTGGTATGTCACCAGGATCAACTGTCTTTCCATTTTTCATTCTGTTCAGTGCCTTTCTAACTTTCCCCTTACTAATCATTGCCTCTTCCTCATCATTCACGCTTGCCTCTTCAACTCTACCTTCTCTCCCATTCTCTTCATTCATTAACTTCTCAAAGTACTCTTTCCATCTACTTAGAACACTACTGGGACCAGTCAAAATATTTCCATCGCTATCCTTAATCACCTTTACTTGCTGCACATCCTTCCCATCTCTATCCCTGTCTGGCCAACCTGTAGAGATCCTTTTCTCCTTCTTTCGGATGCAACCTGGTGTACCTGTCATCATATGCTTCTTGTTTAGCCTTCGCCACCTCTATCTTTGCCCTACGTTGTCAATGTAATCCTTGTGCCTCTCCTCAGTTCTCTCCGTGTCCCACTTCTTCTTCGCTAATCTCTTTCCTTGGATGACTTCCTGTATCTTGGGGGTCCACCACCAAGTCTGCTTCTCCCCTTTCCTACCAGAAGGCACCCCAAGTACTCTCCTGCCTGCCTCTCTGAGTACTTTGGCAGTCGTATTCCAATCTTCCGGGAGCTCTTCCTGTCCATCTGGAGCCTGTGTCACCGCTTTCCAAAAGGCCACACAACATTCTTCCTTTCTCAACTTCCACCACCTGATTCTCTGCTCTACCTTTGTCTTCTTAATCTTCCTACCCACTACCAGAGTCATCCTAGACACCACCATCCGATGCTGTCGATCTACACTCTCCGCCACCACTCCCTTACAATCAGTAACCTCCTTCAAATTACATCGTCTGCACACAATATAATCCACCTGCGTGCTTCTACCACCGCTCTTGTAGGGCACTCTATGTTCCTGTCTCTTCTGGAAATAAGTTTTCACCATTGCCAATTCCATCCTTTTTTGCGAAGTCCACCACCATCTGACTTACCCATCACTTCTTCATCGCCCCTGTTTCCTTCGCCAACATGTCCGTTGAAATCTACACCAATCACAACTCTCTCTCCCTCTCTGGGATGCTCAGGACTACTTTGTCTAGTTCCTTCCAGAATTTCTCTTTCAACTTGAGGTCACATCCTACCTCTGGGGCATAGCCGCTAATCACATTATACACAATACTCTCAATTTAAAATTTCAGCCTCATCACTCGATCTGATACTTTTTTCACCTCCAAGTCATTCTTAACCAGCTCTTCCTTTAAAATAACCCCTACTCCATTTCTCTTCCCATCTACTCCATGGTAAAATTAAACCCCGCTCCAAAACTTCTTGCCTTACTCTTACTGTCTCAGATGCACAATACATCAACCTTTCTCCTAATCATCTCAACTAACTCCTGAGTTTTTCCTGTCATAGTAAATAGTCAAAACAAGCAATCAAATAAACAAAGTCAGCACATAAGATACAAAATTCAAATACTACTTAATCTTTGTGAAAGTTAAAGTCCGAAAAAAGTAATCAAATAAACACAGTCAGCACATAAGGTACACAAATCACATACTACCTGTGTGAAAATATAAAGAATATGGCGATTTAAAGGCTATGTAGATGGAAGGGATGCAAACCACAATGGCCCTCACTCTAGTAGTTGAAGGTTGAGTCCACGTTCGATGTTTGGACCTCGTTGTATACTCTTCGTAGGTCATGTTGTTAGCGTACTAGGCTAACTTGGGCCGATCAGCTTCAATGCGAATGATACGCACCAATTTGGGAATTAAGATGTACCAAGATAAGACTTGTTAAATTTCTTATAAGTCCTCAGGGCCCACGTCGTATAAGTTATGAAGTTATTTACGTTCGATGTTTATTCAACAACACGATTTGATCACAAACGCATCTCGTTGTTAGCCAGCTAAGCTAAGGTGATCTGGGCCTATAAGCAAGTTTAAGTTGCCGTTTCTACTTGCCCGACTTCCAACTAAATACTCACGGTCCTCGTTGCAAACGAAACATAGGTTTTGCCGGTCGTGTAATTACTCACGTTTGATGTTAAAGCCCGGGTGTCATCCCATTAAAACATTCTAAAATAGATATTGTAATGAAAAATACATATAACAGTATTCACTTCAATATCTATACGGAAAAAAAAGTGAGCGTCCTTGACGTCATCGCCACTTCCGCCATTGAAAACGCGCTTTGCCTGCTACTACGGAAGCCGAACAACAGAGATATTCGCATTTTTCCGATGCCCCTTCTGACAACTGAAGTTCTTTTTGAAAAGGACAACACCACACAACCGAGTGAAGTTACCGGGGCAATATGACACTATTGTTTCGAGCCCTCAGGGCAATATAACACTATTGTTTCGAGCCATATTCAGATGATAGCCGATTGCGGCCCAACCACATCCTGTCCGATCAACTCCCACGGTGGAGATGAGCCATCGCAGCTCATCGAAGCCAGCCAGTGTGGCTTATAACAGAGCCAAGCAGTGCTGCTTTAGTCACAGTCGAACCGGAGCGCTTTATGCGAGCACGCGACTGAGTAACGCATTCTCGGCTGGGTTCCTCAGAGCTGTGCGGGCAGGTGATATTTGTATTGAATATCAAATATAATGAACATAAAGAAGGAATAATAATGTAATAATTAAATAAATAAACAAAAATGTGAATAGAAAACTAGCCAGCAAGTCCACCTTTCCCTTACTGTGAATAAGAGAAAGCTGTGTGTGCTCTGCAGCCATCTCCTCACAAAGCTCCTCAAAAAGGCGCAAGTTAAGGGTGTGTGCTTTGGTGTGGTTGATAACTTTCTTTTTCATGGAGGTTGTAGGTGTAGAGGGTTCAGAAACCTCCTCTCATCAAAAGTTTATAATAAACAGACACCCCCCATATTTTAAAGATGATAACTACTTTCTGACAGTGCCTGCCACTTTTCATTGTGATTGTAGTTATTTGGCTAAGTTGTCAGGAGATGGCACTCCTGTGCCGCTCTCTGTGAATGGATAGGTTTCCGATGACGTCACCACAGTCCCAGGAGTCCCTTGTCTGCCATTTTGTGTGTCTGAAGCAAGGGAAGCGTCTATGTCAACAATGCAAGCTTCCGTCCGATAATATGGGCCACACATGCGTAGTTTGGGGCTGTACTAACCGCGTTGAATCTGGGCAAACAAAGAAGTAGTATTTTGATATTCCAGAGGTTGTTGTCAACCGGGGAAGTAAAACCAAGTGACTGTTGACAGAAAAACGGAACCTATGCTTGTCGAGGATCAACCGAGCTGGATTTCTTCCTGATCCAACAAAGAAACATTGTAAAGTTTGCTTGGATAATTTCATAACAGGTAACATTTTCAATTAAATACTTGAGGCAACAAGGAATGAATAAATTATGTATTTTACACAAAGGTATGACAGAATTCTTTAAGAGAAAAAAATTAACTTACATTTTTAACTGCAGAGGGTGGTTACCAGTAAGACACTCTCTTCTATAACTGTCTTGCCATCCTGCAATTTTACTTGTTGTTACCCCTTTCTCCTCCCCCACAATATAAAGGAGTAGATGAGAGCGAAACAAGGTTAAAAGGAAAAATTGGGTGGTCCAAGACATGGGGAAAAATGTTCTACCCTTAAGCAGCCTACCTTAATGGGGCTGAGGTACAACAAATTTGGATGACAGCGCTTCAAGGCGATTGGCAAAATGTAAAGGGAATCATGAAATACTCCCTCATAACAGTGGGGAATTAAGAAATAGTGTGCGAGAATTAATAGACCGCACTCTGTTAAAATACCGGCAAAAGACAAATTATACTACTATAGGAAGATAAAACAAAGAGACAACAAAACTTTCCAAGATTATCAAATCAGAATGATCACATGCTTTAAGGCCAACAGCGGCATTCCTGAAGACCATCCTCCGGGATGTGTTTAACAAGAGCAATTAAAAAATGCCCTCCATGCTCATTCGAATATTTCCATCAGACAGTGGAGAGACAGTCATTGGGTGGACAAACCAACCGGCAACTTTGAACAATACATTAACCAAGCATTACATGCTGAGCGGGTGTAGCAAAATAACAAAAAGAAAGCTGATACTTTTCTAACAGAGTAGAGGGAAATTTATGGGGCTTTATGCAATAATTTCAACAATCGGGGAAATCGAGGAAGAGGTACGAGGGGACATGATTTTAATAAAAGAGATTTATTTGCTGGTGTTGTGGTGAAAAGGGACATATTTCTCGTGAAAACAACAAACAAAAACAAATTGGCAACGACCGCATGACTAGGTCAGTCTGCTTCCCAGCAGGAAACAGTGTTGCAACAATTTAACACTCAAACTATGGATGACACAGAAAAAGAGGAAGTGCTAAACCTGCAGGACATTTTAACATTAGATAATGTTCAACCCGAATTACATTGATGATTAACGGAAAGCAAATGACCTTTTTGTGTGACACCGGGGCACGTAAGACAGCATGCAGAGAAGCCCTTCTGGGTTGTGTAAGAACAAACGGGAAGGTGTTTGTTAAATTGGCAACCGGTAGATTCTCAATAGCTTTGAACTCAAACCAGTGTGGATAATAAACTTAAAGGGAGAAACTTGTAGGACGTGATCAACATGACTGTCAAGAACTGGCAGAACAAATTATAAAATGCAAGCCATATTTAAAAGACCAACCCTTACAAACGGGAGTTATCCTTTTTGTGAATGGCTCTTCAAAAAACAATGAGAATCGGGTTATGCAGTCTTGACACAAGAGACTGTGTTAAAGCCAAAGCCACTTCCTTCTCATTATTCTGCACAGGCGGCTGAACTTGTTGCATTGACAGAGGCGTTCAGAATCATGGCAGGAAGAGCTGTCACAATTTATACTGAGTCAGTATGCTTTTTCTATGTGCCATATATTTGAGCAATACTGGAAAAATAGAGGAAAATGATAACATCTACAGGGAAACCTGTCACACATGCTGAACATTTAAACAACTGATTGAATGCTGTTCAGATACCACAACAAATTGCAATATGCAAATATGTGGCACATACTACAGACACTGACGATATTACTTTGGGTAATGCATTGGCAAACAAATCACCTAAGGAGGTGACTACTCAACCTTTTTAGGAAGAGCTCAGTGTATACCACAAAATAATATTTTACAAAATGGCATTCAACTTGATATGCACAGCAAAGTCCAATTCAAGAACAAAAAAAATGTCGCAAAATAAAAGTGCAACATTGCAAAATGGGATTTATGTCAGCACAGACAACAAGCCTAATCTATTTAAAAAAAAAACACATTCTAGTGATGATAATAATTGCCTGGCATATATGGTCTGTGTGGAAAATAGCGAATATAGGAACCAGGGTAACTGAGCCAACCAGCGATGACAAAAACAATGACACAGTCATGCGATACAACAACACAGTAAATCGCGGGCTTATCCGTAATAGTGACAGTGACCAAAGTGAATATCCGATGCTTTTGCAAGACGACAGAGACTATCCAAAATATGGAAATTTCTCTTTCTGCATTAAAAAAATAGATGGTATTGCAGGGTACAATACCATGGACATAGAAACTGTAGTTTGCCTCCCTAAAAATGAAGTCTCAACTTTTGTCCTGCAATGGTCCAAGATTAAATTAGGTGACTGGTAAATTTTTGACAAAGATCTCTCTGTATCTTCATCTTTTTCTTTCGGCTTGTTCCGTTAGGGGTCGCCAAAGTGTGTCATCTTTTTCCATCTAAGCCTATCTTGTGCATCCTCCTCTCTAACACCCACTGTCCTCAAGTCCTCCCTCACCACATCCATCAACCTTTTCTTTGGTCTTCCTCTCGCTCTTTTGCCTGGCAGCTCCATCCTAAGCACCCTTCTACCAGCATACTCACTCTCTCGCCTTTGAACATGTCCAAACATTCCAGTCTGCTCTCTAACCATGTCTCCAAAACATCCAACTTTGGCTGTCCCTCTAATGAGCTCATTTCTAATCCTATCCAACCCGTTCACACCAAGCGAGAACCTGAGCATCTTCATTTCTGCTGCCTCCAGTTCTGCTTCCTGTTGTTTCTTCAGAGCCACCATCTCCAATCCGGCCGGCCTCACCACTGTTTTGTAAACTTTGGCCTTCATCCTAGCGGACACTCTTCTGTCACATAGAACACCAGACACCTTCCGCCAACTGTTCCACCCCGCTTGGAACCGTTTCTTCGCTTCCTCACCACACTCTCCATTGCTCTGTATTGTTGACCCCAAGTATTTGAAGTCGTCCACCCTTGCTATCTCTTCCCCCTGGAGCTTCAATCTTCCATCTGCGCCCCTCACATTCATGTCATGCACATATGTTCTGTTTTACTTCAGCTAATCTTCATCCCTCTCCTTTCCAGTGCATGCCTCCATCTTTCTAATTGTTCCTCCACCTGCTTCCTGCTTTCACTGCACATCACAATATCATCTGCGAACATCATAGTCCAAGGGGATTCCAGTCTAACCTCATCTGTCAACCTATCCATTACTACCGCAAACAGGAAGGGGCTCAGTGCGGATCCCTGATGCAGCCCCACCTCCAACTTAAATTCTTCACAACGGTCTCTGTATACAGCTTACAAAGTTATGGTCGACAGTATGAGTGGTATTTGACAGCTGGATATGGAAAATGGGAAGCCCTTGTAGCGGAAACACGACAAGACTGGACCAGTTGGACGACTGACTACTGTGCAAGAATTATACGGCTCAATGGTCCCCATGGAAACTGTGAGAGACTCCACAAACTGCAGCTCTAGAATGTTGATAAAACTTTAAAAGAACTTTTTTGTTGATAATAAACTCTCAATGGTAACAGGGGTTACACAACTTAGTAATAATTGGCTGTTGCTAATGGAAGATGCTGCCAAAGCAGCAAACTATAGCTGTGTTTTGTGTATGGGCCCAAGGCCTTGTTAAGAGTAATTCAAGCAAAAATCCCATTAAAATGCCTTCTCGAAGTAATGACTAAAGTAACTCCAAAACAAGCTTGTTCTTCGTGGAATACTGTGTATCCTATTACCAAAGCTACTCAAGAAAAAACAGTCCTTTCTACTTATATTGCAATTGCTAATTTGACTTGTGATAAACTTACAGGTACTGCTAATAAAATGGGAGCGCTTAATTCAACATGGTGCAAGGCAACTGTGCTCCAAACAGAACCACTAGTGCCACTTTGTGACGTGTAGTGGTGGTGCAAGTGGTAACAAGTTATATGACTCTTTAAAAGACACTTCAAGTATCGTGCACTTGTGTCAACAGCAAGATACATCAAATTGGCAGCTTCCGCACACAAACCCCCCTTCCTCCTCTCCAGAAGAAGTCGGGTTTCCTGGAAAGAAGAGAACCCAACATACATTGATGTAATTGGCGTTTCCCATGGTGTACCAGATGAGTATAAGATGGCGGACTAAATGGCTGTGAGGTGGGAATCTATCTTTGTGTGGATCACTGCAGTAGACCAGACAGAGCCAGACTGATGGAGGGAAACTGGAGGATGATTTCGAAATTACTTTTGCTATACTAACTAATTCTAAAACACTTACGAATGTTATTTTCTATTTACTCGTCTGACATAAGCTGTCCTTCCCCCTTTTGGGGATGTTGTAATTGCAAATGCAAATAAAATTAGGGGGCCGGGGAGAACTGCTCCAGAGCGTGGTAGACAATTGTGGGGTGCAGTTCTCTTCTGTTCTCCTTGCATGTAGGCAAACTGGTGATGATTGCCTCCTCCTTATTTTAAACGGTTTTAACTAAATGTCACCCTTATTGAACCAGACAGTATCCAAAACTAATAGTTTTAAACATTTCTATAAAATGTTAAAACAATCGTTGATTGAACTGTTAGTTCTATGCTTGACATTTTGTGCAGTCACGATGTGCTTTAGATAAGTAGTTTTGGTGTTTCAGTGAGTTGAGTAATAACTGACGCCACTGGTTTTTCACTGTGTTACAGCAGAAAATGCACATGGTATGCGTATCTGTATGTTCGAGCATGTTGGCATCCATTTGCGAATGGGAGCATAGTGTCGATATTACTTTCATACATTGTGTTGGAGCTAATGACAAATGATACAAATTTACTCCGTTTGATGACACTTACTTTTTATTATTAACTTTGATCACACCCACCCACACACACATGCACACGCACACGCGCACGAATGCACACATACACACACACAAACATCTACAGAAGGATTATTATTGCCACTGTCAGATTCCGCTTATCCGCAGGACTAATCGTGAGAAATGTCCTGACCGACTCTCCAGTTAAAGGGTTAAGCTCCTCTTTACCCCAGCCGACTCTAATGCCGTGCATGCAGGGGAACAGGAGCTTCTTAAGTCGGTGTCGAGATGAATTCGCCTAGGTGAACTAACTGCCTTTAGTTTTGCAGAGCCAATCCGATCTGCCCTCAATTATCAGCCCTTAACGAGTAACCTTACAGAGTAAAAGGGTGACAAAGTGATCGCTCCGCTTTTACAGCAGCTTCATCTCTTATGAATCGATTGCACTTGTCATTGACCTAGTAAATTTAACAATCCTTGTTAGGATCATACGGATTTGTTTTATCTTAAACCGGAGATTATCAATACGTGACTGATTAAAATAGAATTTTACGACTAGAGGATGTTTATGTCGTTGACAATCGATCTTTGATGAGGTTGAATGCTAACAATGAGACAACTCAATGTAAGGATGACAAAGATAGATGAAAATGGAAGTTTTAAGTATTTAATAAAATGATAAAAATTGTTCAGATAACATTCATTACTCGACAGTTACTCCAGCCAGTCATGGGGTACGCTTGCAATGTTAAGGCAAAATTCCATGTTAATTGAACATAAATCAATAAAAGTAAAAATTATTAAAATGATAATACTGATGGTAAGTAGGATGAGATAAATGATAAAAGTAGATAGAGAAGTCAAAAATAAGCATCCCAAGTTGCTCGAAGACTTCTCCCCGCCAGCTTGCCACATGACTATTACTCCCCATACAAAGTCCCATCTCTTTGTCAGCGTGAATCGAACAAAGAGCCTCTAACTTCCGTATCCAAGGTTTTTATAGCTTTTTGGTGGAATATTCTGGAAGGTTTTGGCTGTACATACGCCTAGTGGGAAGGGCCCCCTTTATTATCCTATTGGGCCCCTTTCGCCATCCCTGGGTTGACTTGTCACGCCCCTCTTAGCTCACTCAAATTCGGGCAAGGCGCCTGCAAACTCAACTGTCACTTACCCTTTAACCAACAGGTGCATCCTGTAAATATAACCACAAACTTGCGTTCAGTTTCACTCTCGTTCTTATTCTCATTCTCGGGCTTGTTCTCGTTGGTTGCACATCGTGTGTTGCCTTTTCTGAGAGAGACAGTCATACACAGGTTATATTCTTTTCACAAAGCAGTTTCAAAGCATCATATTCTTTACTAAAGGTTTAATGGAAAAACAGTAAAAAAATAAGATATGTTGCTTGCAAACATCCTGTGTGGTAACTCAAGGGTATCACAGGCTTCCTGTTCAGCAACCCAGCGATACGGCAAACATCCTGTTTGTCACTTGCAGGCAGGTGTGCTCCGCCATTGAAAAACCGTTGAAAACTGCAGGGTGTGAACAGCTGCTGAAACGTATCCTGTTGATGTCATTATCTCAAAAACAAGATGTGAATACAAAGATATGAAAATAATTGGGTTCTTAAGGTTACTGACTTTGATATATGTATGTAATAAAAAGATAAAAATAATTGTTTTTTTAAGGTTACTGACTTTGGTATATGTATGCAATGCGGTGAGATGCTAAGTAGGAAGGCTACGTTTTATCAGAGAAATCTTTGCCATGCTGGTGACCCAATCAAGTATAATTTGGTTTGGTGACATCTGGTGTTCAATTTTAGAGTTGGTTCTAGGGCTCAGCTCAACATATGAACCCGAGCCACACAGGCCAATTACTATCAATTTGCTCCATTGCTATTCGTGGCATGGCAACTTACTTGACACACGTTATTGAATTTTCATCATGCTAAAGAATATTTTTGGATGATTTTCCGTTTAATGATCTGTATTTTTAAGGCATCTGAACTAAATGTATATTGGACTGTGTGATTTTGGCTTACAGCGATGCTACACTGAGAACGCCTGATCTCGTCATATCTCAGATGATAAGCGGGTTTAGCCCTGGTTAGTACTAGGATGGGAGACCGCCTGGGAATACCACGGGCTGTAAGCTTCTCTCTCAGGCTAAATGCAGAGGGGTTGCGTCACGAAGGGCATCCGGCATAAAAAAAACTGTCACAAACAAATATGCCTTCATCTAAGATGACACGCTGTGGCGACCCCTAAAGGGACAAGCCGAAAGAAGAAGAAGACTGTGTGATATTGTTTTAGTGATATGTTGAATATATGGATATTTTTGATGATGTGCAGTTAATGAAAACTGTAGTGGCAGAGCAAGACACACGGGCTAATTGGTCTGTTACTCACAGTTCACAGATCCATAGTGCCTACCGCCTGTGTATCATTTGTGCCGACTTAGATTACCCTAGGTCTGAGGCCGGTTGCAATTGGGGGCTCGTCCGGGATACACCACTGCTATCTAGTGAAGACAGCGGGAATTGGTGCATAGAGAACCTGTGCTCAAAGCTTCTGGGAAGGCTGCAGTGCTGTGCGTCAACCAGAGAGTAAGGACGACAGGGGCTCAAGATGGTGACAACAACTTGACTAAAGATGCTAGTCTTCAAGATAAAAAAAGAGACTCCGTGCATTGAGCATGAACAAGCTATAGACTGTTGCCAGTGCGGATCAAGAAAAGATGCTAAGAGCCTTGTGGCCCTGACCGAACTAGAACTGTTTGATTTTATTATTGACTTCTGAAAAAGTGAGAAGTTGAGTCATGGAAGATAAAGGCATGTCCCAAATCCTTCAACTCGACGACATGCTCGATCATCTTCAAAACACCCCAGATAGAGAAGACGTTACTTCCCTCCAGGCAGAGGACACCAGAACCTGTCAACAGAGCACTTCCATACCAGAAACTATGGACAGCCACCTGCAGTACCTACCCATGGAAAGTGACAGCCAACCTCAACCAGAAGCAAACAGAGACACTCCTGAACCAGCCAGAATCATCACCAACAGTGCCGGAGGTGCCCTTTCTGGCCGGGCCAGCCTGTCCGCCAGTGTTGTGAACAGGTTGTAAAATTCACTGATGCAGCGGCTTTTTTCCACGCAGAGAGTTTAAAATTTATGGTGGTCAGATTTCTGACATTGGTTCTGAAATGTCATGCAGGATCCTTTGTAAGCAGATGGACCAAGGGATACTGGAAAGGTTTAGTGTGTCCGAGGTTCTCTGCACTATTCTTAAAATAACTAAACCTGGTACATTTAGGGAGATCTGGACTAGTAAATATGACCTTAACATGATTGAACTGAAACTATTTCTCCACTCCCACATGAGAGACAAAACCAGCTCTGAGCTCTTTTACCAAATCATGGGTCTAAAACAGAGGGTTGATTTTGATTCACAGCAACTGGGTGCAAATTTTTGTTATGACAAAAAGCTTGTCCAAGGTACAGTCCTACACACACTCTTCTAAGGGTTAAATGAGAAAAATAACCATATAAGGTGTGATTTGAAACCTTTGTTCTCAGAGTTGCAAGTTAACAATGACTTTCTCTGAGAACAAGTCAACTCGTGAAGAGAATGACCGGTTGAAAAACTTCAGTACAGTGAGTAAAACACGACCAGTGTCTGTAAAAGCAACTCAGATTGGCCAAACTGAACAGATTGACAAGACTAAAGCGACTAACCAGACTAACCAGACCAACATTGACTTGGAACTACAAGGTCACAGGGGCGCTATTCTTGAACCGACAGCACAAGTGACCTCTATGGCCCAACACTTTGCCCGCGTTGTCAAACACTCAGAACATGTGACCAATATGAATTTCCCCTCCTCAAGACCCTCAAGTCGACCACAGATGCCAACTGAAAACAGAGGCAGATGTCAGGACTGTGTGCAGGAGAACATTAAGAATTGCCCTCAAAGTTTCACATGTGGACAAGTGGGACATAGAGCTGTGGGTTGTCTGCAAAGGAAAGTATGGGGAAATGAGAAGAGGTTACAGGAGTGAGGCTGTCTGTGACGTCCACTAGTAGCAAGCCTCCAGTGCTGGTTAACTCAGTCAAAGCTGTGAACCTTGTAAATCCAACTGCACCATTACAACCAACATTCAGAAAATGTGGAGGACAACTAATTGACAAGCAATGGATGGTCGCATGTGCAATAAATAGGTTCCCAATCCAAATGCTTATTGAATCAGGGGCCCAGGTGACCATGGTGGGGAGGGCGTGGCGATAGAAAGCATTCCTGTCATCAAAGAGGCACACTCATTCCTATTCCAGAACCAATCTCTTGAAATATGGGCAGCATTTGATGGGTGGGCATATGTTGATTTACAGATATGTATTGAGAACCATGGACATGCCCACATACAAGTCCCTGTACCAATCAGACAGAATTCTGTTAACTGTATAGTTTTAGGGTGCAATGTCATTGCAGAGTTGATTAAAGAAAGCAATGAACAGGTGATTGATGATTGCCATATTAAAAGAAGCCATGAGTGTCAATGAAAGTAGAGTGGAACCTCAAATTTCTACCCTCCAGATTTTGGCTCCTGACGAAACCCCTCTCCCACCTACTGCGTGAGAAAGGAAGGACTAACAATTCCTGCTGGCCAAATCTGTGAGGTAAAGTCTAGAGTCAGAGCATGGGCCCAGGGTGGAATGATCTTATTTGAGCCCAGCCCAGAGAACAACTGCCCTGACGGTTTATATCTCATTTCCACTTTAATACATCTCCCCACTGGCTCAGCAAAACTTACCCAAATTCCTATTCAAAACATAACTAGACATGACATCTATCTGTCACAGAGAAGCATTTTGGGCACACTCGAGGAAATTAGTGAGGTCACACCCATTACTCATTCCCCAAACAACCTAAAGCCAATGAACTGCCCTTCTGCTCAAAACTGCTCTGCTCTGACTAGAGAAAAATGGCATCCACCTGTTGGTTTGTCCCACCTTGAAGATGATGACCAAAACATCGCCAGAGACACGTTATATGAAGAGTCAGACTTCTTTCCCAAAGATGATGCTGACATTGGGTGCATACCAAACCTGCAGCTCAAAATTAAGCTTAGTGATGAGACACGGGTCCAGAAGCGCTACAATGCCATCCTAAAACCTCTTCATAAAGAAGTAAAAGACTATGTGCAGAAACTGATTTCCCTTGGCTGGATAAGAAAGTCCACTTCACCATCCTCATCCCCTGACTTTAGGGAGTTAAAATATTGAACAGCCCCAGACCGTCATCTGCTCCCTCGCATTCAAGACCAGCTGGACATACTCGATACTCGACCAAGGCAGTGCTTTCCACCAGAGCTTTGTTGATGAGGGGTCCAGTTACCTGACCACCTTCAGTACTTTTGGTCTTACTAAGTCCCCAGCAGGGCTTCCTTGATAGCCTGAGGGAAAAATGCTGCTCTCTTTATCTGAATGATGTGCTCTGTTTTTCCAGATCTTTCCATGACCGCGTGGAGGACTTGAGGCGTGTGCTCTGTTGCCTGCAAGAACATGACATTAAGCTTTGTGCAAAGAAATCTGAGCTGTTCAGGCGACAAGTGAGATACGTAGGGTGCCAAGTGACAAGTGAAGGGGTTAAGATTGACCCCAAAGATCTGGAAGTGGTGTTACAACTGAACGAGAAAGAGCCAAAGAATGTGAGTGAAGTAAGAGGTCTGTTTGGCTTCCTTAGCTATTACAGAGCCTTCATAAAGGGTTAATTGCAAGACCCGTGTTTCAGCTCGTAGAGGGTTCCTGTCAGCCTAACCAGATGCCAGGCAAAGGTAACAACACGTCAACCAAACAGAAAGTCACTAAGTCTGTTCAAATCCAGTCTAATACATGTGTCTAGTGGACTCCTGAACACAGTGCTGTTGTCTCTTGCCTTGTAGACATGTTGACCACTCAACCCATTTTAGCCTACCCAGATTTTAATTTGCCCTTTGTGTTAAACACTGACGTGTCCAATGAAGTTCTGGGGGATGTGCTTTATCATCAGCAGGGAGATAAACTCCACGTCATTGCTTTTGGGTCCAGAACACTCCCGCCTTCGGAAAATAATTCCCATCTACATTCTGGCAAACTTGAGTTTCTGGTATAGAAGTGGGCAATTGGCTACAAATTTCAAGATTATCTCTACTATACACCTACAATCACGGTGTGTACAGACAATAACCTCCTTATTTGTGTTTTAAGCATAGCCAAACTCAACAAAGTCGCACATCGCTGGGTGAGTCAGTCTGCAGATTTCCACTTCATCATAAAATATAGGCCAACATTGATGCAACATACTGTCATGTTGCCCTGTACAGCTGCCAAACCATGTTTTGGAGTGCACTAAAATTTTGCCTTCAGAGACAATTTCCACTATGTGGCAGGGGAGCAAGGCGACGGCCAAGAGGGATGTGCCATGGATGGCTGCACTCCACCTCTCCTCTGGTGATGATGACAATCCCCTAGTAACAGTTCCAATCATCACTCCAGAAGACATCAGAGCTGTCCAGAAAGAGGATGAAGCAATTGATGAGGTAATAAGACACGCGGACTAATTTGTCTGTTACCCAGTGTTCACAATTCACACATCCACAGTGCCTACCACCTCTGTATCGCTTGTGGCAACTCAGATTTCCCAAAGTCTGAGGTCAGTAGCATAGGCTCTTCTTCTGTCTCTTCAGGGACCTTTTCCCCTATGAAAGAAACTTTCCAAAGATGTTTGTTGTTTACTCTTTTTGTTATCTTGTGGTGCTCAAGTGACCGAGATGTAACCAAGAGAATCTGGTCATTTTTTCAAAATAAAAGATTTTTCCCAGTCAGATAATGAATACAACGGAACTAATTATTGTGTCCTCAGCGGCCCGGTACTAATTGATCCACGGACCAGAACTGGTTCGCGTCCCGGTGGTTGGGAACCACTGCTGTAGACTATCGCATGATTTGTCACTGTAAACAACTCCCTTTGCACAATTGCCATTGCACTGGTCTATAACGGTGAACCCCGAAGGGGTAAGGGAACTCTGTATAATATTAACATCATGTGGGGCCTTGACACTCTTAACTGCTCTAAATGAAGAAGACTCTTCATCTTGCACAACTGTGACTCTTAAAAGGAATCTTCTTGTTTCCTTTCGGCTTGCCCCATTAGGGGTCGCCAAAGCGTGTCATCTTAGATTAACGCATATTTGTTTGGAATAGTTCCTATTAACTGAATGTCTCTCGTTCTTTGTTCTTGTTCGTTTGTTCTGAATGTCGTAATGGGGGGGAGACCAACTGGCAGAGACATATTCTTTCTGTGTTGTTACTTACTTAGCCATTAAACCTGATTCTAATTCTGATGTGGGTACTAGAACATTTAAAATATGTATACGGTATTTGTATGTTGCATATTTGAGAAAAAAAGTGGTATTTAGTTAAATCTTTAATTATAAAACCTTATAAATATAATATATACAGTATTATACATTTATAATATCAATATAAATGATAAAAATACAATTTTAATTAAGTAATTAATTATAAAACTCTATTATATTGATGTATAATTACCATTATTCACACGGAGAGTTCTGTAGGAACTGGCAATGTAGCTCTTTTTTTTTTTACCTTTGAAATGTTGAGTTGTTTGTTTGTGTGTTTATATGTGGGTACCAGAATGTTTAAAATATGTCAACAGTATTTATGCTTTGCACACTTGAGACAAAATTTACAACAGTACAAGTGTCTAGTTAAATCTCCGATAATGAAACCTTATGCTGCACATTAACAATTTTATTGCAGTACGTAATTAACATTCCTCACTCAGAGAACCTTCTGCTGGAGGTGCTGTTGGTGCACATAACTGAGTTTTTTTTTATCTTTGAAATGAGTTGGGGTTTTTTTTGTGTGTGTGTATGTTGGTACCAAAATGTTTCAATATGTCAACAGCACAGTATATATTTATACTTTGCATATTTTAGACATTTTCAACAGCACAAGTGTCTGGTTAAATCTTTATTCATAAACCTTGTGCCGCATAGTAACGTTTCTATTGCAGTACAAACATAATTAACATTCCAAAGTTGAAGAATCTTCTGCTGGATGTGCTGACGGTGTAACTGAGGTTTTTATCTTTGAGAAAAACATGGTGATGGGGAGTTTTTTTTTCTGTTTCAAAATTCCCATGTACAAGGACATAACCCCATAAACAGCAAAACCTGAGAGTTCAGACCATATTGTCGTCAATGTCTTGTGCCAATTCTTCCTCCACATAACAAAAAGTAGTATTGTTGTTGGTGGAGGAAGCTTCACTATACAGACCCACGCTTCTGTCATGCTTTTGAAAATTTTCAAACCAAACTTTCCTTGCCAAATAGCCTCGTCCTCCAAGGGGTGAATCATTCCTTGCAGCACCAGTGCATACTTGAGGTTCATCAGCACTTTCTTCAGCTTCTTGATCAACGTCACCTGGCAGGATTTGATCGTAAAGGGCTTTAGCCTTCGTCCTGATTATGTTGGTGTCCAAAATCACCGCCTTTTTTCTGCAATCTGTTATCCACAAAATTTACGCAGCTTCCATTCAAACAATCCTCTTATTTTGCAGAGTCACCACACATTTCGCTTCCTTATTAAAAGTTATTGAAGTGTGAATTTTATGGATGTTTTCCACATCCTTTTTTATATAACGCACACACAAAAGTGCAACTTCCGTCATCTCTTACCATATCCAAAAGTTTTACTTTTTCGCTGATTGTCATAATTTTCCTCGTCCTCTAGGGTGCTTCGGAGGAAGCTTTCACATCAGCACAGCACATCGGTGGCATTATGAACACTAGAGGTTATCACACAGTCACCAGCGGAGACGAAAATGGTGGAAAGGAAGGACAAACAAAAGTGTGAAACAAAAGTTGCTGGGTGAGGCTTCAATGATGCACAGCCAACAAGATACATCCACAAATGCTCTCGTTGGTCGATGTTGCACCGGGAACCAATTGTTCACCTTGAAACAATACGTATTCACACAATATGCCAATATGGAGTTTTTTGGGGGGTTATTTTTGAGTGAAAAAAAAAACACGAAGCACTGAAGCCACAAAAAGTGAAGCGTGAAGAAGCAAGGGCACCCAACTCCCGAAAGATTGAGATTACGAAAAGCCTCCCCAGTTATGAAAGTGGTTAGTCATGAAAGCGCTGCATTCCACCAAACATCAACATCCTGTACTGTATCTTGGTTTGAAAGTGGTGCCTTAGAGTTGCTCTCTTTCTTACAATTGGTTACCGCCGGACCATCTTCCTGGCATCAGATTGGCTCGGAGCAATGTTAATATTTAGCCATGATGCACTTCTTGTCTCTTGGTTTGTGCGGCACGAGAGAGTTGCTCCTCAAATTGGCCAGCACATACCATCATCCTGGCATCACATCCCTCCTGGCTAGGAGCGATGTCATTAATTTTCTTTTTGGGGGGACATCAATCTTTACCTGTGACGCATTTCCTCTATCTTCATCACCAAATCCATTGTCATGTGCTCGCACACACTGGCACTGCAACTTCTTCATGGATTTATTCCTTTTTTTCGCCATGGGCCCCAAGAAATTGATGACCAGTGCCAGTGCGGAGAAGAATAGAGTTCTTTTGTCCATCAAAACAAAACATGATATCATCAAGAAATATGAAAAAGACATGCGTGCATGTGGCTTCATGTTGCTCTTGCTTGAATTGAGAGGTTCAAAGTGGAGGTTGAACCTGAAGTTGAGGAAATTGTTTCGCTGGGAAAGGCTGGGAGGACATCGGCAGGTTGGTTCAAGAGCACCACGAGGATTTTTTGACGTTCAGGAGCACCGTGAGAATCTTTCAATAGAGGAGCAAAAGGGGCTGGAGGCGATGCAACAGGCAATGCAGGAGAAGTTTGCGGCTTTGAGGAGCCATTATTCCGTCGGCCAGAATACATTTTTTGACAAATATCCATGACATTTCCAAATGTATTCAAAAGATTCACAATGCGTGAACTACTTGGGCTATCGCTCGATGACGTTTGCCTTGCACATTTCCGCATGTTTATTAAAAGGCATCAAAGGCAAACATCCTTGGATTAGTACGAAACTGACAGCCAATCAGTGTTTGCCACGCCTGCAGTGCTTTCTGTTCTGACCGCCCATTGCTCGTGGATGAGTTTCATCAAACACAGAATATCCACTATCTGGCATTTTGTGGCCGATTTTTGTGAAAAATAATTACAAACAAACAAAACAAAAATAGCATAAAGTACAATGTTCAAGCCTGTGCATTTGAGCCAGAATACACAGAGGCGGAACTTGACGGGTTGGAGAGGGGGCGTGGCACTGACGACGAACAATAATCCTATTATATGGACCGCAGAGATTTGTTAGATGTTTTTAGATGAGGAGTTGGTTTAGATGTCGAGAATATACAGCAGGGGTGGCCAGACTTTTTTACCCCAAGATCTACTTTTCAAGCAGCCAGCCTCTCGCGATCGACTGGCGGCATTGGGGGAGGGGGGGGGGGGGCGCGCATGCAGTGCAGCTGGGAAGTGTTGTGTGCTAAGGGCTGATAAAGCGAGTATAACAGCGAGTCGATCCGGCGTCTTATTACTACTCCCACCATTGAGCAAACAAAACAAAAATAACTGTACAATGTTCAAGCGTTTGAGCCAAAATACACACAGGTTGAACTTGATGTGTTGGAGAGGTTGTGTGACGCTGACAAAGAAGCACAACACTCACATAAGATGGATGTCGGAGATGTTCCAGACAGGCTCGTTTCGAAAGACTGGTGTTCGTGTTCTCTTTGTGACCTAATGCCAACAGTGGCGTTGTGGTCATGAGTTTGTAAAGGTCGAACAAAAAATGGAGCGTATCGGCATGAACTTGGATCACAATCAATGTGTCTGCAGAACAGATACTAGATACTAAATAATAGATACAAAGTTTTTTTTGGACAAAGATGTGCTACATATCAATTTACTTATGATCCATGACAGTGTGATGAAAGGACCACTTGTACATCCATTGGTGAGTACACATTTTAACGGTCTTGAAATGCTGTCCAAAGTTTATCAAAAATGTGATCTTATTTTCTGAGTATTACCGTAGGACTATCTAATGGTTTATTTATATCTGAAATATAAAATGCAAAAAAAAATAAAATTAGGACCTCCCTTAAGGGATTACATGTACATATCCATCCATCCATTTTCTGAGCCGCACGAGGGTCACGGGAAAGCTGGAGCCGATCCCAGTTGTCAACAGGCAGGAAGCAGGTTACACACATGCAGACAACATGCAAACGCCACACATGGAGCTCCGGGTTTGAACCCGGGTCCTCATAACTGTGAGAACAATGCTTTACAGCTGCGCCACTGTGCTGCCTCATAAGTATGTTGTTGCTTATACAGTACCAGCACGAGAGGCTATAGCTAGGCGGCTAGTAATGGTTCGATGCGTGCAAATTTCCCCGGCTGATGAACGAGCCTCAACTGTGACAGCCACAGCTTTATCCTGTCCGGTTGACCCCACGGGAGGTTAAAGAAGGACAAATGTTCTCAGTTTTGTTGTAGTTTGGTGCACAACACATCGGAATCTTGGCTTAGCCAGAATTAATGGTCTGTAATGCTAAGCGCCGGCGACGTCAGAGGTGGGGTCAAGGAAGTTTCTTCCGGGTCTGGCTGTGAAAGCTCGCACATATCTAGATTTTGCTTCGATTTGAGAAATGTTTATTAATTTCAATTTTTTTTTCAATTAATGTCCAAAATATATATAATAATTATATTACTTCACATTGGAGGGTTTATTGTACATATGCATTTTGGGAAAATTCTTCCTTTAACTCAAGTAGCATTCAAAACAATGATCGAAACAACTGTAACTCTAACCCTAACTCCGAAACAGCCGTCAGTAATATTAATCCAACCTTCCTTCCTCCTCTCTCTCTCTCTCTCTGTTTCTCTCTCTATCTATCTATCTATCTATCTATCTCTCTCTATCCTTCTCTTTCTCTTGGAGAAAATGCAGGAGGATGAGAATGTGGCGGCAACTTTCAACAATTAAAAGACAACTTTCAACCATTAAAAGATGGAGCCAAAGAAGTGTGACAAGATAAAAATTGCAATCACTCAAGCTGAACAAAAATGCAAACAATTTGATTATGGCCTGAAGCCGGTCTTTATTTGTGCCTTATATTTGACTGATGACCTGTCTATGGCATTCCACCTAAACGTCTGCTGGGGTATGGCCCAGATCTACATGACCCTAATCAGGATTTGCATAGAAAATGGATGCATTGATGTTCTGGTGGTTCTCAAATGTTCCACAGCTATGAATCAGGGATATGTCCCCCAGCCAGGTACCCAATAATCATATATATACTTAAAAAATACTTAAATAAAGCCAAGAATAATCATAATAGCAATAAGGTTTCTCATGTTGAGAGCAGTGGTAAAAGAGTCCAGAAATGTGTTGCCATGGCAACGCAGTGCCATTGGCCATTCGGACTCCAGATGTCTTTGAAATGGTCGGCTTCCACCTGCTTCAAACAGCACATCATGTTGTGAGCTTCTGAAGTATCCTTTGTCTTACCTCTTCCTTTCATCTTTAGCTGAAATGCACCTTTTTTTCATCCAACAGGAGGAGGACTAAAGAAGCAAAATGAGGACAATATGTAATCATTTAGCTGCAAAGGAAATAATGTATATTGAATTGATATTCCATACTTTGAGGCATCACTTTAAACTTCAAGTCATAATTATTTTGGGCAATGAATGTTAAATTAAACTAAAACGATGTTTGGACTAATGTCCAATGACGCTGTGTATAACTTTAAAAAAGGCATTTGAGATCAGGGAGTCAGATGTGAATGTATTCAAAATTAGAATTCTAATGGTAAAGAGCAATATGTATGCCTCATTTGACTTTCATTATTCTGCATGGCTCATACCTTAGTGTCATGGTTTTGAAGCCCTTGGTGATTAGAGTCTGCAGCCACATGCCTTTGTGGCGGTCTCTGCTTGCATTGTAAATCCATCGTTGACAAGACTCATCAGTGTAGATTCAAGGCTTAACCTTAATAATCAATTCATTCAGTCATTATTTTTACTGCTTTACCCTATTCGGAGCCATAGGGAATTTGAAGCCAATGTCAGATGACTGGGTTCCCTAGACTGGGCAGGTTTAAACTTATTTTGAACTGTCTATTTGTTGGACCCTGGAACAGATTATTGTAATTGCTCCCTCATGTTTGTTCACTCAGAATCAGAATAAGCTTTAATGGTGTTAAACAAGACAAGGAACTTTTCCGGCAGTTGGTGCTGCCCTGGTACCTCATTCAGATCAAAGAACAAGGAACAACATAGCAACAAGAACAAAGAATAAGACACATTTCTGTTTATATCAACTATTCCTGATAAGATGTGCAAGATGTAAAATATAGATACATAATTGTGTTAACTGTGTCAATTGTCCAAAGGGAGCAGTTAAAAGTACTAATCCAGAGTAAAATATATTTTATTTGTCTATCAAAAAATGTCGCTAAAATTTCATAAAAGAATATTTAAAAAATTCTCAACACAACAGAAATGAAATAAATTAGCATCAAAGTCAGTCTCAAGATTTTCTTCGAAAAGTCGCTTAGATTTGGCAAGTTTCGGTACTCTATGATGTCAAGTCACGGCAACATTTAGCCAGAGAGTGAAAAAGCTACGAACGATAATGAGGAAGTGTGATGCACACGACTGTTCTGCGTCAAACGCTGACTGAGTGAGTTTACATGAATGGCCGAAAAATGAAGGGATAGGCAGATTATGGACCAGGTTTGTGAAGACGAAGCGGGCGCATTGGACTTAGAAATCAAATTGGACTATAATATGTTCCAAGCATTTCACAGAGGACTGCTTTGAAAACCCGGAACAGCGTGCACGTGGCTTCGGTAGCTAGTTTGTATGTGTGCAATTGTTTAGTATTGACAAGTATCTACCTCATTTTAAATGCAATACCGATACAGATATACAGTGAAGAAAATAAGTATTACACCACCCTGTTATATTGCAAGTTCTCCCACTTAGGTGTATGTAGGTGTAGGTGCATGTCCACTGTGAGAGAGATAATCTAAAAAGAAAATCCAGAAATCACAATGTACGATTTTTTAGCAATTTATTTGTGTCATACACCTGCAAATAAGTATTTGAACACCTGACAAAAAACAATGTTACAATTTGGTACAATAGGCTTTGTTTGCAATTAAAGAGGCCAAACATTTCCTGTAGTTGTTCGCCAGGTTTACACGCACTGCAGGAGGGATTTTGGCCCACTCCTCCAAACAGATCTTCTCTAGATCAGATAGGTTTCTGGGCTTTTGCTGAGAAACATAGAGTTACAGCGTTTCAGCTCCCTCCAAAGATTCTCTATTGGGTTTAGGTCAGGAGACTGGCTAGGCCAAGCCACAACCTTGATATGCTTCTTACGGAGCCATTCCTTGGTTTTCCTTGCTGTGTGTTTCGGGCCATTGTCATGTTGAAAGACCCAGCAACGACGCATCTTCAATCCTCTGACTGAGGGAAAGAGGTTGTCCCAGAAATCTCACAATACATGGCCGCGGTCATCCTCTTCTTAATACAGTGCACTCGTCCTGTCCCATGTGCAGAAAAACACCACCAAAGCAGGATGTTACCACCCCCGTGCTTCAAAGAAGGGATGGTGTTTTGTGATGGAACTCATCATTCGTCTTCCTCCAAAAATGGTGAGTGGAAATATGACCAAAAAGTTCCATTTTGGTTTCATCTGACCACAAAACCTTCTCCCATGACTCCTCTGTATGATCCAAATGGTCATTGGCAAACTTAAGACGGGCCTTGACATGTGCTGGTTTAAGCAGGGGAACCTTCCGTGCCATGCATGATTTCAAACCATGACGTCTTAGTGTATTACCAACAGTTACCTTGGAAACGGTGATCTCAGCTCTTTTCAGGTCATTGACCAAGTCCTGTTGTATAGTTCAGGGCAGATTCCTCACCTTTGTAAGGATCATTGATACCACACAGGGTGATATCTTGCATGGGGCTCCACTCTGATTAAGATTGACTGTCATGTTTAGGTTCTTCCATTCTTTAATGATTGCTCCAACAGTGGACCTTTTTTCACCAAACTGCTTGGCAATTTCTCCATAGCCATTTCCAGCCATGTGGAGTTGTACAATTTTGTCTCTGGCGTCTTTGGACAGCTCTTTGGTCTTGGCCATGTTACAAGTTTGAGTCTTACTGATTGTATGGGGTGCACAGGTGTATTTATGCAGCTAACGACCTCACACAGATGCATCTGATTCAGGATAATACATGGAGTAGAGGTGGACTTTTAAAGGCGGACTAACAGGTCTTTTAGGGTCAGAGTTGTAGCTGATAGACAGGTGTTCAAATCTGCAACTGTATCACACAAATAAATCATTAAAAAAAATCATACATTGCGATTTCTGGATTTTTATTTTTAGATTATCTCTCTCACAGTGGACTTGCAGCTACGATGAAAATTTCAGACCCATCCATGATTTCAAAGTGGGAGAACTTGCAATATAACTGGGTGTTCAATTACTTTTTTTCTTCACTGTATATCCCACACCGTTAACAACTTCACTTTACCCTGTTCACGTTGATGTCCAGTGAATGAAGTTGCTTCATTGTTTTTCTTTCACGGCGATTGTTTGTTCTTTGTTAATTAATCCATTGCTTGTGTTGTTCTTCCAACCACCTCGCTTTGTTTCCACGGAAACTTGGCTTAGTCTTTTTGACTTGGCATCCATCGCTCCCACATCATTCGCAACTTCACATTGTTTATTTTGTTCACGGCAATGTCCAGCGAATAAAGTTGCTTCATTGTTTTTTTTTTTCATTGCAATTGTTTGTTCTTTGTTAATTAATCCATTCCTCGTGTTGTTCTTCCAACTTGGGCCACCTTGCCTTGTTGGGTCCCAGTACAACACCAAGCTATGAACTAATTAGCTGTGCTTGTTTATTCACGGCGGTTGTTTGTTCTTTGTCAGCATCTCTTTGTTGGTGCCATTTTTTGGGGACCTCAGCCAAAGCTATGTTGTTTAGCACAAAACAAATACTGGCATTATGTACCTTCTGGGGGGTGTGCCTTTCGCGTCCTCTCCTACGCCCATACCTTCCCCTGTACCTTCCACATGCTGTCCTCTCACAGCTCCGCTTTTCCTTTATATAAGTAGCGTGTCAGCAGAAAAATGCTTCCAGTCCATTACAAAGTTTGGACGACAGATCATGTATAAGGGACTCCGCATTGTAAAGCATTCATTTAATTTAATTAATTTATGTGTGCCTTATAGCCGTGAAAATACAGTAATACTAAAACTGAGTGGACCATGGATTTGTCTGTTCATGAACAGCAAAGGAAAAGCCACTACACAACTCTGAGACGAAAGGTTTTTGTGTGAAATGGCTTTTTTGTGTGACATTATGAGTGAATGCAGTGAACTTGCATCTGCAGGATCGGGGTCATGTCATCTCTGATATGTACAGTACAGTGACGGTGTAAAAAACCCAAACTGACTCTTTTACTCTGCAAAACTTGAACCACTTTCCTAGCTGCCAAACCATGAAAGAGAAGTTCTCTACCATGTGTTTCCGAATGCACAGTTTGCTGATAAAATTAGTGTTCTCACCGCTAACTTCCGACGCCGATTTGCCGTCTTTGAAACAAAAAAAAGTAGTTTGGACTGCTCATTAATCCATTTGCAGTTGACGTGGAAATCTCACCACCAAATCTCCAAATTGAGTTGATTGAGCTCCAATGCAGTGATGCAGTGAAGGCAAAATATGCAGCAGTGGTTGGTGCGCAATTTGCCCATTTCCTCCTTGACACAATGTCCCAGCTGCGCGTCCAGGCTTCTTAAACATTGTTTATTTTTTGGTATCACATACCTATGTGAACAACTGTTGTCTTTGATGAAGCTGAATAAAACAGAACTCGACTTAGTGCTTCACTCAATTCTGAGAATTTTCTCAGCTCAGAGCTTGATCCCGAACATTGATGCACTTGTACAAAAAATATGAGACCCCACCAAGTATCAGCCTCAGCCTGAAACAAGTGAACATTACTGTGCAATAACAGTATTAATAAATACTGCAATAACAGTAGTAATTTTTCACTGCACATGTGACTTTTCCTCAAATAGTGTTGTTTTTGGTTAATAGGTTTTTGCACTTTATTTTATTGTATTTCAATCCAATTATGTTTTTTAAAATATTTCAATTGAGTGAAAGATAGAAATTTGCTGATGTAATTTTTTCTTTGAAGTAAATTTAGCCCACATTTGCTAAATGAGAAAATATACCGTTGGTGCTTTGAACAATACCACTTCCTTCCTTCAATGTTCATATTACCGGTATTTTTATAGAAGGGAAATTTGTCTTTTGTGCCTGTTGAAAACTAAAAATTAGAAGAAAATATTGCTCTGTTTATATGATCATATTGTCTTGTATTGGATAGGTTTTCAGTAGGTTCAATTTGGTTCACTAGACTATATGCGGTCATTTTAATTTTTTTCAATGAACATACAATCAGTCCAGCCCTTGGCTTGTAGCTACATTTTTTATTTGGCCCTCTGTTCATTTGACTTTGAAACCCCTGCAATCTAGGACATTGCTCCAATATCACATGCTAAAAGACTCGTACCATGCTATTCCCCATGCAGCTTCGGGATTGTCTGGCCATTGGTTAATTCGATAGCATCATACAGGCACAAAATTAAATATTTAAAGCCTGTAGTGAAAACAGGGAAGAGAAAGAACTAATATCAACTGTTAAGACTGTTTAGTCTGGACAGATTGAAGTGCCTTTGGAACTTCAACTGGCAGCTTGGATGAATATATGGACACTGTTAAATACATTACTACCTGCGAAGAGTGTGGACTAACAAAGGCATTTCACTTGTTCAATAGCAACAAACCATGGTTCAATGCCAAAGAGTGTGATGGGCATGGCTTGGCCCCTGCCATGGGCGCCGCTCCCTGTGAGGGGCGTGGCCAGGCCTCTGCCCTGGGTCGTGCCACCTCTGACAGCTGTGTTGCATTTTGGACACTAATAGACCAAGTACTTAAGTGGTAAATGTGTCATCGGCATTTGCCATTCGTTGCACATGCTTCACTGCATTCTGGGATACTCTGCTACTGGGCTTAAGTTAGTGTAGAGCAATCCTTTGTCACAGCGACTCTGTGCCCTTATAGTTTGACCATGTCTTGTCATGTTTTTTGGTTTGCCTCATAGTCATCGGACCTTGTTTCACGTTATTTGGATTGTGCCTAGACTAGCATTTTTGGTCCTCTGCCTTCTTGTCTGTTTAAACTGTGTATGACTTTAGTTGGGAATAAAACCACTCTGAACATTATCCCTTTGCCTGGGAGTCCTGCATTTGGCCATGCCGCTGGCCCGTGACAGACCCAGCAGGGAAGCTGTGGCATCGCCGGCCAGCCATCAGGCAAACCGCTTGTCTGCCTCCAAGCGCTCCTAACCTGAGGACCAAGCCTATCCTATCCGGGGGAGTTCCCTTTCATTTTCCTCGCTTACCGCGCCTTCTGCACCACCCGGGTGTCCTGATTATTTTCCAACCACAAGCCGTTCACCACCATATATATTGTTGGATTCAGATTTTTCGGATTTTTACTTTTCAGGGTCAAGGAATTCAATGTTGTCAAAATAAATAAGCCAAATTCAACCACAAACTTATTTGATTAGAATTTTCCATTTTATTGAATGTTTTACAAGTGATCAGACATGAACGTTTCACCATGTTAGTGTCCATTTTGAACCAAAATGTTCCTCATGACAAAAATGGGTTTCATCTTTTGAAAAAACAAGTCTTTACATACTGTATATTCACCATCATCGTCTTCATCTGTTTCATACTTGTTCTGTGTGTCCTCATCATTTTGACAATCACTGCCGCACTGCCACACTGGCCATACGGAACACAGTAATCATGTGCACTGAGAGGATACGTCAGAGCCAGTCCCAGGACCTGTGGGTTTTCTCGTGCATGGGGTGGCCTGAATGCTGTTGATTCTTTTCTTGACATGTAGTTGAACTGTTTTTTTTTTTTATTTGAATCTGTACATCATGTTGTGGCTCACCCTGAGTGCTGCTCTGTCAACAACTTTGGTCCTCTTTTGAGTTTCCATGCTGTCAGCAGAACCTATCATGAGCCAGCGGATCATGGTATACAGTTCAGATGGAACGTGATGGATGTCATTGGTGACCTCTATGGTATTAGTATCATTTGCTGCCTTGGTAAACTTTGCGTAGCCTTTGTTTGCAATTACAAAGGTCAAATGTTTCCTGCAGTTATTCACCAGGTTTGCACACACTGCTGGAGGAATTTTGGCCAATTCCTCAACACAGATCTTCTAGAAATCAGACAGGTTTCTGGGCTGTCACTGAGAAACACGTAGTTTCACCTCCCTCCAAAGATTTTCAATTTGGTTTGGGTTTGCAGACTGGCTAGGCTACAGCAGAAACTTGATATGCTTCTTACGGAGCCACTCCTTGGTTTTCCTGGCTGTGTGCCTTGGGTCATTGTCATGTTGAAAGACCCAGCCACGACCCATCTTCAATGCTCTGACTGAGGGAAAGAGGTTGTTCCCTAAATCTCACAATACATGGCAGCGGTCATCCTCTCCTTTATACAGTGAAGTTGTCCTGTCCCATGTGCAGAAAAACAGCCCCGAAGCATGATTTTACCACCCCCATGTTTCACAATAAGGATGGTGTTCTTGGGATGGAACTCATTATTCATCTTCCTCCAAACACGGTTAGTGAAATTATGACCAAAACGTTCCATTTTGGTCTCATCTGACCACTAAACTTTCTCCAATGACTCCTCAGTATGATCCAAATGGTCATTGGCAAACTTAAGACGGGCCTTGACATGTGCTGGTTTAAGCAGGGGAACCTTCCGTGCCATGCATGATTTCAAACCATGACGTCTTAGTGTATTACCAACAGTAACCTTGGAAATGGTGGTCCCAGCTTTTTTCAGGTCATTGACCAAGTCCTCTCATGTAGTCCTGGGCTGATTCCTCTCCTTTCTACGGATCATTGAGACCCCACGAGGTGATATATCTTGCATGGGGCTCCACTCTGATTGAGATTGACTGTCATGTTTAGCTTCTTCCATTTTCTAATGATTGCTCCGTGTTTGGACGAAGACGAATGATGAGTTCCATCCCAAAGACAACATCTCTACTGTGAAGCATAGGGGTGGCTTTAAAGATGATAGTAACAATTTTCTGACAGTGACTGACACTTTTCATTGTGATTTTAGTTATTTAGCGATCTAGTCAGTAGATGGCACTCCTGCGCCGCTCACTGTGAATTGAAGTGGGAGGAAGACAGTTAATAACAACTCAAGTAGCAGAGCAAGATATAGAGGCTTATTTGTCTGTTCCTCATTGTTCACGGTTCACAGATTCACAGTGCCTACTGTCTGTGTATTGCTTGTGCCGACTCAGATTCCCCTAGGTCTGAGGTCAGTAACAATTGGGGGCTCGTCCGGGATACACCACTGCTATCTAGCGAGGAGAGTGGGAATTGTTGCAGAGAGAACCTGTGCCCAAAGCTTCAGGAAAGGCTGGACTGCTTTGCGTCATCCAGAGAGTAAAGACGACAGGGGCTCAAGATGGCGACCACAACTCCATGAAAAATGCTGGTCTTCAAGATCAAAAAGAGACTCCTTGCATTGAGCATGAACAAGCTACAGACTGGTGCCAGTGTGATTGATGAAGGATTAGGAAAAGATACTGAGAGCCTGCTTTGCAGCCCTGAGCAAACCATGACCGTTTGATTTTATTGATGGGTTCTTAAAGAGTAAGAAGTTGAGAGGCATGGAAGATGTAGGTATGTCCCAAATCCTTCACCTCGACGACATGCTCGATCAACTTCAAAATGCCCCAGATGGAGAAGAAGTCATGGAAGGAACTGACCAGGGAAGAGTAACTGATGTTGCTCCCCTCCAGGCAGAGGACACCAGACCTGTCAACTGAGCACTTCCATACCAGAAACTATGGACCACCTTCAGTACCTACCCACGGAAAGTGACAGCCAACCTCAACCAGGAGCAAACAGAGACACTCATGAAGCAGCCAGAATTATCACAAACAGTGGTGCCCTTTCTGGCCAGGCCAGTCTGTCCACCAGTGTTGGTGAACAAGTTGTAAAATTCACTGATGTAGCTGCTTTGTTTGCATGCAGAGAGTTTAAAATTTATGGTGGTCAGATTTCTGACATTGGTTCTGAAATGTCATACAGAATCCTTTGTCAGCAGATGGACCAAGGGATACCAGAAGGGTTTAGTTAGTCCCAGGTTATCTGCACTGTTCTTAAAATCACTAAACCTGGTACATTTAGGGAGATGTTGACTAGTAAATGTGACCTTAACATGACTAAATTGAAAATGTTTCTCTGCTCTCACATGAGAGACAAAACCAGATCTGAGCTCTTTCAGGATCTTAGAACTGCCAGACAGCAAGACAAAGAGGGTCCGCAGCAATTCTTTTACCAAATCATAGGTCTAAAACAGAGGGTTATTTTTGAGTCACAGCAACTTGGTGCAATTTTTTCTTATGACAAAAAGCTTGTCCAAGGTACATTCTTACACACACTTTACCAAGGGTTAAATGAGGAAAATAACCATGTAAGGTATGATTTGAAACATTTCCTCTCAGAGTTGCAGGTTAACGATGACTTTCTCCAAGAACAGATCACCAAGTCAACTAGTGAAGAGAATGGTTGAAACATTTCAGTACAGTGAGTAAAACACGACCAGTGTCTGTAAAAGCAGCTCAGACTGACTAAACTGAACAGATTGACAACTGGCCAGACTAAACAGACCAATGTTGACTTGGAATTACAAGGTAACAGTGCTGCTATTCTTGAACTGACAGCACAAGTGACCTCAATGGCCCAGCACTCGGCCCGCATCGTCAAACCCCCAGAACCTGTGACTAATATGAATATCCCCTCCTCTAGACCCTAAAGTTGACGACAGACACCAACTGAAAACAGAGGCAGATGTCTAGACTGTGTGCAGAAGAACATTAAGAATTGCCCTCATTGTTTCACATGTGAACAGGCGGGACACAGAGCTGTTGGTTGTCTGCAAAGAAAAGTATTGGGAAACAAGAAGAGGTTACAGGAATTAGGCTGCCAGTAACCTCCAGCAGTAACAGGCCTCCAGTACAAGTTAACTCAAAGCAGCAAACCTTGTAAATCCGACTGCACCATCTCAACCAACATCCAGAAAACATGTAGCACAACTAATAGATAAGCGATGTATGGTGGCATTTGCAATAAATGGGGCCCCGATCTAAATGCTAGTTGACTCAGGGGCCCAGGTGATCAAGGTGGGGAGGGTGTGGCTCGAGAAAGCATTGCCTAAAGTCAAAATAGAGCCACTCTCATCCCTATTCCAGGACTAACCCATTGAAATATATGCAGCAAATGGCACTGCAGTTCCTCAGATGGTTGGGTATATGTTGTTTTCAAGGTACGCATTGAGAACCATGGACATGCCAACTTTAAATTCCCTGCTCTAATCAGCCAGAATTCTGTTTGCTGTCCACTTTTAGGGAGCAATGTCATTGCAGAGTTGATAAAAGAAAACATTAAACAGGTGGATATGACTGCCATATTAAAAGAAACCATGAGTGTCAATAAAAGTGAAATGGTAAACCTTGATTTCTGCCCTCCAGATTTTTTGAAATCTCTCTCTCACCTACTATACAAGTTGAAAAGAAAGAATTAACGATTCCTGCTGGCCAAATCTGTGAGGTAAAGTATAGAGTCAGCGCATGGGCCCAGGGTGGAACAATGTAATTTGACTCCAGGCCAGAGAACAACTACCCTGACGGTTTAGACCTCTTTCCTACTTTAATAGATGTTCCAACTGGCTCATCAAAACTTTCTAAAATTCCTATTCAAAATGTAACTAGACATGACATCTATTTGTCACAGAGAACCATTTTGGGCACAGTTGAGGAAATTAGTGAGGTCGAACCCATTACTCATTCCCCCAAAAACCCAAAGCCAATGAAATGCCGTTCTGCTCAAAAGTGCTCTGCTCTGACTAAAGAAAACTGGCATCCACCAGTCGGCTTGT